>NC_133143.1:3441975-3564475 GCF_048418815.1 Hemitrygon akajei
GGCGGGGGTATGGGTGACACACAGGGGGTCTTGCTTCTCTGGGCGGGGGTATGGGTTACACACAGGGGGTTGCTCTCTGGGCGGGGGTATGGGTTACACACAGGGGGTTGCTCTCTGGGCTGGGGGTATGGGTTACACACAGGGGGTTGCTCTCTGGGCTGGGGGTATGGGTGACACACAGGGGGTTGCTCTCTGGCGGGGGGTATGGGTGACACCACAGGGGGTTGCTCTCTGGCGGGGGTATGGGTGACACACAGGGGGTTGCTCTCTGGGCGGGGGTATGGGTGACACACAGGGGGTTGCTCTCTGGCGGGGGTATGGGTGACACACAGGGGGTTGCTCTCTGGGTGGGGGTATGGGTGACCACACAGGGGGTTGCTCTCTGGGCGGGGGTATGGGTGACACACAGGGGGTTGCTCTCTGGGCGGGGGTATGGGTGACACACAGGGGGTTGCTCTCTGGGTTGGGGGTATGGGTGACACACAGGGGGTTGCTCTCTGGGCTGGGGGTATGGGTGACACACAGGGGGTTGCTCTCTGGGCGGGGGTATGGGTGACACACAGGGGGTTGCTCTCTGGGTGGGGTATGGGTGACACACAGGGGGTTGCTCTCTGGGCGGGGGTATGGGTGACACACAGGGGGTGCTCTGGGGGGGGTATGGGTGACACAGGGGTTGCTCTCTGGCTGGGGGTATGGGTGACACACAGGGGGTTGCTTTATGGGCTGGGGGTATGGGTGACACACAGGGGGTTGCTCTCTGGCTGGGGGTATGGGTGACACAGAGGGGGTTGCTCTCTGGCTGGGGGTATGGGTGACACACAGGGGGTTGCTTTCTGGCTGGGGGTATGGGTGACACACAGGGGGTTGCTCTCTGGCTGGGGGTATGGGTGACACACAGGGGGTTGCTCTCTGGGTGGGGGTATGGGTGACACACAGGGGGTTTCTCTCTGGCTGGGGGTATGGGTGACACAGAGGGGGTTGCTCTCTGGCTGGGGGTATGGGTGACACACAGGGGGTTGCTTTCTGGCTGGGGGTATGGGGTGACACACAGGGGGTTGCTCTCTGGCTGGGGGTATGGGTGACACACAGGGGGTTGCTCTCTGGCTGGGGGTATGGTGACACACAGGGGGTTGCTCTCTGGGCGGGGGTATGGGTGACACACAGGGGGTTGCTCTCTGGCTGGGGGTATGGGTTACACACAGGGGGTTGCTCTCTGGGCGGGGGTATGGGTGACACACAGGGGGTTGCTCTCTGGGTGGGGGTATGGGTGACACACAGGCGGTTTCTCTCTGGGCGGGGGTATGGGTGACACACAGGGGGTTGCTCTCTGGCTGGGGGTATGGGTGACACACAGGGGGTTGCTCTCTGGCCGGGGTTATGGGTGACACACAGGGGGTTGCTCTCTGGGCGGCGGTATGGGTGACACACAGGGGGTTGCTCTCTGGGCGGGGGTATGGGTGACACACAGGGGCTTGCTCTCTGGGCGGGGGTATGGGTGACACACAGGGGTTTGCTCTCTGGGTGGGGTTATGGGTGACACACAGGGGGTTGCTCTCTGGCTGGGGGTATGGGTGACACACAGGGGTTTGCTCTCTGGGTGGGGGTATGAGTGACACACAGGGGGTTGCTCTCTGGGCGGGGGGTATGGGTGACACACAGGGGGTTGCTCTCTGGGTGGGGGTATGGGTGACACACAGGGGGTTGCCTCTCTGGTGGGGGTATGAGTGACACACAGGGGGTTGCTGTCTGGCGGGGGTATGGGTGACACACAGTGGGTTGCTCTCTGGGCGGGGGTATGGGTGACACACAGGGGGTTGCTCTCTGGGCGGGGGTATGGGTGACACACAGGGGGTTGCTCTCTGGGCTGGGGGTATGGGAGACACACAGTGGGTTGCTCTCTGGGCGGGGGTATGGGTGACACACAGGGGGTTGCTCTCTGGGCGGGGGTATGGGTGACACACAGGGGGTTGCTCTCTGGGCGGGGTATGAGTGACACACAGGGGGTTGCTCTCTGGGCGGGGGTATGGGTGACACACAGGGGGTTGCTCTCTGGGCGGGGGTATGAGTGACACACAGGGGGTTGCTCTCTGGGCGGGGGTATGGGTGACACACAGGGGGTTGCTCTCTGGGCGGGGGTATGAGTGACACACAGGGGGTTGCTCTCTGGGCGGGGGTATGGGTGACACACAGGGGGTTGCTCTCTGGTGGGGGTATGGGTGACACACAGGGGGTTGCTGTCTGGGTGGGGGTATGGGTGACACACAGGGGGTTGCTCTCTGGGCGGGGGTATGGGTGACACACAGGGGGTTGCTCTCTGGGCGGGGGTATGAGTGACACACAGGGGGTTGCTCTCTGGGCGGGGGTATGGGTGACACACAGGGGGTTGCTCTCTGGGCGGGGGTATGAGTGACACACAGGGGGTTGCTCTCTGGGCGGGGGTATGGGTGACACACAGGGGGTTGCTCTCTGGGCGGGGGTATGGGTGACACACAGGGGGTTGCTCTCTGGGTGGGGGTATGGGTGACACACAGGGGGTTGCTCTCTGGCTGGGGGTATGGGTGACACACAGGGGGTTGCTGTCTGGGCGGGGGTATGGGTGACACACAGGGAGTTGCTCTCTGGGCGGGGGTATGGGTGACACACAGGGGGTTGCTCTCTGGGCGGGGGTATGGGTGACACACAGGGGGTTGCTCTCTGGGCGGGGTGTATGGGTGACACACAGGGGGTTGCTCTCTGGGCGGGGGTATGAGTGACACACAGGGGGTTGCTCTCTGGGCGGGGGTATGGGTGACACACAGGGGGTTGCTCTCTGGCTGGGGTATGGGTGACACACAGGGGGTTGCTCTCTGGGTGGGGGTATGGGTGACACACAGGGGGTTGCTCTCTGGGCGGCGGTATGGGTGACACACAGGGGGTTGCTCTCTGGGCGGGGGTATGAGTGACACACAGGGGGTTGCTCTCTGGGCGGGGGTATGGGTGACACACAGGGGGTTGCTCTCTGGGCGGGGGGTATGAGTGACACACAGGGGGTTGCTCTCTGGGCGGGGGTATGGGTGACACACAGGGGGTTTGCTCTCTGGGCGGGGGTATGGGTGACACACAGGGGGTTGCTCTCTGGGTGGGGGTATGGGTGACACACAGGGGATTGCTCTCTGGTGGGGGTATGGGTGACACACAGGGGGTTGCTCTCTGGGCGGGGGTATGGGTGACACACAGGGGGTTGCTCTCTGGGCGGGGGTATGGGTGACACACAGGGGGTTGCTCTCTGGGCGGGGGTATGGGTGACACACAGGCGGTTGCTCTCTGTGCTGGGGGTATGGGTGACACACAGGGGTTGCTCTCTGGCTGGGGGTATGGGTGACACACAGGGGATAGCTCTCTGGGCGGGGGTATGGGTGGACACACAGGGGGTTGCTCTCTGGGCGGGGGTATGGGTGACACACAGGGGGTTGCTCTCTGGGCGGGGGTATGGGTGACACACAGGGGGTTGCTCTCTGGGCGGGGGTATGGGTGACACACAGGGGGTTGCTCTCTGGGTGGGGGTATGGGTGACACACAGGGGGTTGCTCTCTGGCTGGGGGTATGGGTGATACACAGGGGGTTGCTCTCTGGGCGGGGGTATGGGTGACACACAGGGGGTTGCTCTCTGGCTGGGGGTATGGGTGACACACAGGGGGTTGCTCTCTGGCTGGGGGTATGGGTGACACACAGGGGGTTGCTCTCTGGGCGGGGGTATGGGTGACACACAGGGGGTTTCTCTCTGGCTGGGGGTATGGGTGACACAGAGGGGGTTGCACTCTGGCTGGGGGTATGGGTGACACACAGGGGGTTTCTCTCTGGCTGGGGGTATGGGTGACACAGAGGGGGTTGCTCTCTGGCTGGGGGTATGGGTGACACACAGGGGGTTGCTTTATGGCTGGGGGTATGGGTGACACACAGGGGGTTGCTCTCTGGCTGGGGGTATGGGTGACACACAGGGGTTTGCTCTCTGGGTGGGGGTACGGGTGACACACAGGGGGTTGCTCTCTGGCTGGGGGTATGGGTGACACTCAGGGGGTTGCTCTCTGGGCGGGGGTATGGGTGACACACAGGGGGTTGCTCTCTGGGCGGGGGTATGGGTGACACACAGGGGGTTGCTCTCTGGCTGGGGGTTATGGGTGACACACAGGGGGTTGCTCTCTGGCTGGGGGTATGGGTGACACACAGGGGGTTGCTCTCTGGGTGGGGGTATGGGTGACACACAGGGGTTGCTCTCTGGATGGGGGTATGGGTGACAGACAGGGGGTTGCTCTCTGGCTGGGGGTATGGGTGACACAGAGGGGGTTGCTCTCTGGCTGGGGGTATGGGTGACACACAGGGGGCTGCTTTCTGGCTGGGGGTATGGGTGACACACAGGGGGTTGCTCTCTGGCTGGGGGTATGGGTGACACACAGGGGGTAGCTCTCTGGGTGGGGGTATGGGTGACACACAGGGGGTTTCTCTCTGGCTGGGGGTATGGGTGACACAGAGGGGGTTGCTCTCTGGCTGGGGGTATGGGTGACACACAGGGGGTTGCTTTCTGGCTGGGGGTATGGGTGAAACACAGGGGGTTGCTCTCTGGCTGGGGGTATGGGTGACACACAGGGGTTGCTCTCTGGGTGGGGGTATGGGTGACACACAGGGGGTTGCTCTCTGGGCGGGGGTATGGGTGACACACAGGGGGTTGCTCTCTGGGCGGGGGTATGGGTTACACACAGGGGGTTGCTCTCTGGGCGGGGGGTATGGGTTACACACAGGGGTTGCTCTCTGGGCTGGGGGTATGGGTTACACACAGGGGGTTGCTCTCTGGGCGGGGGTATGGCTGACACACAGGGGGTTGCTCTCTGGGTGGGGGTATGGGTGACACACAGGGGGTTGCTCTCTGGGCGGGGGTATGGGTGACACACAGGGGGTTGCTCTCTGGCTGGGGGTATGGGTGACACACAGGGGGTTGCTCTCTGGCCGGGGGTATGGGTGACACACAGGGGGTTGCTCTCTGGGCGGGGGTATGGGTGACACACAGGGGGTTGCTCTCTGGGTGGGGGTATGGGTGACACACAGGGGGTTGCTCTCTGGGCGGGGGTATGGGTGACACACAGGGGGTTGCTCTCTGGGTGGGGGTATGGGTGACACTCAGGGGTTGCTGTCTGGTTGGGGGTATGGTGACACACAGGGGGTTGCTCTCTGGGCGGGGGTATGGGTGACACACAGGGGGTTGCTCTCTGGGCGGGGGTATGGGTGACACACAGGGGTTTGCTCTCTGGGTGGGGGTATGGGTGACACACAGGGGGTTGCTCTCTGGGCGGGGGTATGGGTGACACACAGGGGGTTGCTCTCTGGCTGGGGTTATGGGTGACACACAGGGGGTTGCTTTATGGCTGGGGGTATGGGTGACACACAGGGGGTTGCTCTCTGGCTGGGGGTATGGGTGACACAGAGGGGGGTTGCTCTCTGGCTGGGGGTATGGGTGACACACAGGGGGTTGCTTTCTGGCTGGGGGTATGGGTGACACACAGGGGGTTGCTCTCTGGCTGGGGGTATGGGTGACACACAGGGGTTGCTCTCTGGGTGGGGGTATGGGTGACACACAGGGGGTTTCTCTCTGGCTGGGGGTATGGGTGACACAGAGGGGGTTGCTCTCTGGCTGGGGTATGGGTGACACACAGGGGGTTGCTTTCTGGCTGGGGGTATGGGTGACACACAGGGGGTTGCTCTCTGGCTGGGGGTATGGGTGACACACAGGGGTTGCTCTCTGGCTGGGGGTATGGGTGACACACAGGGGGTTGCTCTCTGGGCGGGGGTATGGGTGACACACAGGGGGTTGCTCTCTGGCTGGGGGTATGGGTTACACACAGGGGGTTGCTCTCTGGGCGGGGGTATGGGTGACACACAGGGGGTTGCTCTCTGGGTGGGGGTATGGGTGACACACAGGGGGTTACTCTCTGGGCGGGGGTATGGGTGACACACAGGGGGTTGCTCTCTGGCTGGGGGTATGGGTGACACACAGGGGGTTGCTCTCTGGCCGTGGGTATGGGTGACACACAGGGGGTTGCTCTCTGGGCGGGGGTATGGGTGACACACAGGGGGTTGCTCTCTGGGCGGGGTATGGGTGACACACAGGGGGGTTGCTCTCTGGGTGGGGGTATGGGTGACACTCAGGGGGTTGCTGTCTGGGCTGCGGGTATGGGTGACACACAGGGGGTTGCTCTCTGGGCGGGGGTATGGGTGACACACAGGGGGTTGCTCTCTGGGCGGGGGTATGGGTTGACACACAGGGGGTTTGCTCTCTGGGTGGGGTTATGGGTGACACACAGGGGGTTGCTCTCTGGCTGGGGGTATGGGTGACACACAGGGGTTTGCTCTCTGGGTGGGGGTATGAGTGACACACAGGGGGTTGCTCTCTGGGCGGGGGTATGGGTGACACACAGGGGGTTGCTCTCTGGGTGGGGGTATGGGTGACACACAGGGGGTTGCTCTCTGGGTGGGGGTATGAGTGACACACAGGGGGTTGCTGTCTGGGCTGGGGGTATGGGTGACACACAGGGGGTTGCTCTCTGGGTGGGGTTATGGTGACACACAGGGGGTTGCTCTCTGGCTGGGGGTATGGGTGACACACAGGGGTTTGCTCTCTGGGTGGGGGTATGAGTGACACACAGGGGGTTGCTCTCTGGGCGGGGGTATGGGTGACACACAGGGGGTTGCTCTCTGGGTGGGGGTATGGGTGACACACAGGGGGTTTGCTCTCTGGGTGGGGGTATGAGTGACACACAGGGGGTTGCTGTCTGGGCTGGGGGTATGGGTGACACACAGGGGGTTGCTCTCTGGGCGGGGGTATGGGTGACACACAGGGGATTGCTCTCTGGGTGGGGGTATGGGTGACACACAGTGGGTTGCTCTCTGGGCGGGGGTATGGGTGACACACAGGGGGTTGCTCTCTGGGCGGGGGTATGGGTGACACACAGGGGGTTGCTCTCTGGGCTGGGGGTATGGGAGACACACAGGGGGTTGCTCTCTGGGCGGGGGTATGGGTGACACACAGGGGGTTGCTCTCTGGGCGGGGGTATGGGTGACACACAGGGGGTTGCTCTCTGGGCGGGGGTATGGGTGACACACAGGGGGTTGCTCTCTGGCGGGGGTATGGGTGACACACAGGGGGTTGCTCTCTGGGCGGGGGTATGGGTGACACACAGGGGGTTGCTCTCTGGGTGGGGGTATGGGTGACACACAGGGGGTTGCTCTCTGGGCGGGGGTATGGGTGACACACAGGGGGTTGCTGTCTGGCTGGGGGTATGGGTGACACACAGGGGGTTGCTCTCTGGGTGGGGGTATGGTTGACACACAGGGGGTTGCTGTCTGGGTGGGGGTATGGGTGACACACAGGGGGTTGCTCTCTGGGCTGGGGGTATGGGTGACACACAGGGGGTTGCTGTCTGGGCTGGGGGTATGGGTGACACACAGGGGGTTGCTCTCTGGGTGGGGGTATGAGTGACACACAGGGGGTTGCTGTCTGGGCGGGGGTATGGGTGACACACAGTGGGTTGCTCTCTGGGCGGGGGTATGGGTGACACACAGGGGGTTGCTCTCTGGGCGGGGGTATGGGTGACACACAGGGGGTTGCTCTCTGGGCTGGGGGTATGGGAGACACACAGGGGGTTGCTCTCTGGGCGGGGGTATGGGTGACACACAGGGGGTTGCTCTCTGGGCGGGGGTATGGATGACACACAGGGGGTTGCTCTCTGGGTGGGGGTATGGGTGACACACAGGGGATTGCTCTCTGGGTGGGGGTATGGGTGACACACAGGGGGTTGCTCTCTGGGCGGGGGTATGGGTGACACACAGGGGGTTGCTCTCTGGGCGGGGGTATGGGTGGACACACAGGGGGTTGCTCTCTGGGCGGGGGTATGGGTGACACACAGGCGGTTGCTCTCTGTGCTGGGGGTATGGGTGACACACAGGGGATTGCTCTCTGGGTGGGGGTATGGGTGACACACAGGGGGTTGCTCTCTGGGCGGGGGTATGGGTGACACACAGGGGGTTGCTCTCTGGGCGGGGGGTATGGGTGACACACAGGGGGTTGCTCTCTGGGCGGGGGTATGGGTGACACACAGGCGGTTGCTCTCTGTGCTGGGGGTATGGGTGACACACAGGGGTTGCTCTCTGGGTGGGGTTATGGGTGACACACAGGGGGTTGCTCTCTGGGCGGGGGTATGGGTGACACACAGGGGGTTGCTCTCTGGGCGGGGGTATGGGTGACACACAGGGGGTTGCTCTCTGGGCGGGGGTATGGGTGACACACAGGGGGTTGCTCTCTGGGTGGGGGTATGGGTGACACACAGGGGGTTGCTCTCTGGCTGGGGGTATGGGTGACACACAGGGGGTTGCTCTCTGGGCGGGGGTATGGGTGACACACAGGGGGTTGCTCTCTGGCTGGGGGTATGGGTGACACACAGGGGGTTGCTCTCTGGCTGGGGGTATGGGTGACACACAGGGGGTTGCTCTCTGGGCGGGGGTATGGGTGACACACAGGGGGTTTCTCTCTGGCTGGGGGTATGGGTGACACAGAGGGGGTTGCACTCTGGCTGGGGGTATGGGTGACACACAGGGGGTTTCTCTCTGGCTGGGGGTATGGGTGACACAGAGGGGGTTGCTCTCTGGCTGGGGGTATGGGTGACACACAGGGGGTTTCTTTATGGCTGGGGGTATGGGTGACACACAGGGGTTGCTCTCTGGCTGGGGGTATGGGTGACACACAGGGGTTTGCTCTCTGGGTGGGGGTATGGGTGACACACAGGGGGCTGCTCTCTGGCTGGGGGTATGGGTGACACACAGGGGGTTGCTCTCTGGGCGGGGGTATGGGTGACACACAGGGGGTTGCTCTCTGGGCGGGGGTATGGGTGACACACAGGGGGTTGCTCTCTGGCTGGGGGTATGGGTGACACACAGGGGGTTGCTCTCTGGGTGGGGTATGGGTGACACACAGGGGGTTGCTCTCTGGATGGGGGTATGGGTGACAGACAGGGGGTTGCTCTCTGGCTGGGGGTATGGGTGACACAGAGGGGGTTGCTCTCTGGCTGGGGGTATGGGTGACACACAGGGGGCTGCTTTCTGGCTGGGGGTATGGGTGACACACAGGGGTTGCTCTCTGGCTGGGGGTATGGGTGACACACAGGGGGTAGCTCTCTGGGTGGGGGTATGGGTGACACACAGGGGGTTTCTCTCTGGCTGGGGGTATGGGTGACACAGAGGGGGTTGCTCTCTGGCTGGGGGTATGGGTGACACACAGGGGGTTGCTTTCTGGCTGGGGGTATGGGTGAAACCACAGGGGGTTGCTCTCTGGCTGGGGGTATGGGTGACACACAGGGGGTTGCTCTCTGGGTGGGGGTATGGGTGACACACAGGGGGTTGCTCTCTGGGCGGGGGTATGGGTGACACACAGGGGGTTGCTCTCTGGGCGGGGGTATGGGTTACACACAGGGGGTTGCTCTCTGGGCGGGGGTATGGGTTACACACAGGGGGTTGCTCTCTGGGCTGGGGGTATGGGTTACACACAGGGGTTGCTCTCTGGGCGGGGGTATGGCTGACACACAGGGGGTTGCTCTCTGGGTGGGGGGTATGGGTGACACACAGGGGGTTGCTCTCTGGGCGGGGGTATGGGTGACACACAGGGGGTTGCTCTCTGGCTGGGGTATGGGTGACACACAGGGGTTGCTCTCTGGCCGGGGTATGGGTGACACACAGGGGGTTGCTCTCTGGGCGGGGGTATGGGTGACACACAGGGGGTTGCTCTCTGGGTGGGGGTATGGGTGACACACAGGGGGTTGCTCTCTGGGCGGGGGTATGGGTGACGCACAGGGGGTTGCTCTCTGGGTGGGGGTATGGGTGACACTCAGGGGTTGCTGTCTGGGTTGGGGATATGGGTGACACACAGGGGGTTGCTCTCTGGGCGGGGGTATGGGTGACACACAGGGGTTTGCTCTCTGGGCGGGGGTATGGGTGACACACAGGGGTTTGCTCTCTGGGTGGGGGTATGGGTGACACACAGGGGTTGCTCTCTGGGCGGGGGTATGGGTGACACACAGGGGGTTGCTCTCTGGCTGGGGGTATGGGTGACACACAGGGGGTTGCTTTATGGCTGGGGGTATGGGTGACACACAGGGGGTTGCTCTCTGGCTGGGGGTATGGGTGACACAGAGGGGGTTGCTCTCTGGCTGGGGGTATGGGTGACACACAGGGGGTTGCTTTCTGGCTGGGGGTATGGGTGACACACAGGGGGTTGCTCTCTGGCTGGGGGTATGGGTGACACACAGGGGGTTGCTCTCTGGGTGGGGGTATGGGTTGACACACAGGGGGTTTCTCTCTGGCTGGGGGTATGGGTGACACAGAGGGGGTTGCTCTCTGGCTGGGGGTATGGGTGACACACAGGGGGTTGCTTTCTGGCTGGGGGTATGGGTGACACACAGGGGGTTGCTCTCTGGCTGGGGGTATGGGTGACACACAGGGGGTTGCTCTCTGGCTGGGGGTATGGGTGACACACAGGGGGTTGCTCTCTGGGCGGGGGTATGGGTGACACACAGGGGGTTGCTCTCTGGCTGGGGGTATGGGTTACACACAGGGGGTTGCTCTCTGGGCGGGGGTATGGGTGACACACAGGGGGTTGCTCTCTGGGTGGGGGTATGGGTGACACACAGGGGGTTACTCTCTGGGCGGGGGTATGGGTGACACACAGGGGGTTGCTCTCTGGCTGGGGGTATGGGTGACACACAGGGGGTTGCTCTCTGGCCGTGGGTATGGGTGACACACAGGGGGTTGCTCTCTGGGCGGGGGTATGGGTGACACACAGGGGGTTGCTCTCTGGGCGGGGGTATGGGTGACACACAGGCGGTTGCTCTCTGGGTGGGGGTATGGGTGACACTCAGGGGGTTGCTGTCTGGGCTGCGGGTATGGGTGACACACAGGGGGTTGCTCTCTGGGCGGGGGTATGGGTGACACACAGGGGGGTTGCTCTCTGGGCGGGGGTATGGGTGACACACAGGGGTTTGCTCTCTGGGTGGGGTTATGGGTGACACACAGGGGGGTTGCTCTCTGGCTGGGGGTATGGGTGACACACAGGGGTTTGCTCTCTGGGTGGGGGTATGAGTGACACACAGGGGGTTGCTCTCTGGGCGGGGGTATGGGTGACACACAGGGGGTTGCTCTCTGGGTGGGGGTATGGGTGACACACAGGGGGTTGCTCTCTGGGTGGGGGTATGAGTGACACACAGGGGGTTGCTGTCTGGGCTGGGGGTATGGGTGACACACAGGGGGTTGCTCTCTGGGTGGGGTTATGGGTGACACACAGGGGGTTGCTCTCTGGCTGGGGGTATGGGTGACACACAGGGGTTTGCTCTCTGGGTGGGGGTATGAGTGACACACAGGGGGTTGCTCTCTGGGCGGGGGTATGGGTGACACACAGGGGGTTTGCTCTCTGGGTGGGGGTATGGGTGACACACAGGGGGTTGCTCTCTGGGTGGGGGTATGAGTGACACACAGGGGGTTGCTGTCTGGGCTGGGGGTATGGGTGACACACAGGGGGTTGCTCTCTGGGCGGGGGTATGGGTGACACACAGGGGGTTGCTCTCTGGGTGGGGGTATGGGTGACACACAGTGGGTTGCTCTCTGGGCGGGGGTATGGGTGACACACAGGGGGTTGCTCTCTGGGCGGGGGTATGGGTGACACACAGGGGGTTGCTCTCTGGGCTGGGGGTATGGGAGACACACAGGGGGTTGCTCTCTGGGCGGGGGTATGGGTGACACACAGGGGGTTGCTCTCTGGGCGGGGGTATGGGTGACACACAGGGGGTTGCTCTCTGGGCGGGGTATGGGTGACACACAGGGGGTTGCTCTCTGGGCGGGGGTATGGGTGACACACAGGGGGTTGCTCTCTGGGCGGGGGTATGGGTGACACACAGGGGGTTGCTCTCTGGGCGGGGGTATGGGTGACACACAGGGGTTGCTCTCTGGGTGGGGGTATGGGTGACACACAGGGGGTTGCTCTCTGGGCGGGGTATGGGTGACACACAGGGGGTTGCTGTCTGGCTGGGGGTATGGGTGACACACAGGGGGTTGCTCTCTGGGTGGGGGTATGGTTGACACACAGGGGGTTGCTGTCTGGGAGGGGGTATGGGTGACACACAGGGGGGTTGCTCTCTGGGCTGGGGGCATGGGTGACACACAGGGGGTTGCTGTCTGGGCTGGGGGTATGGGTGACACACAGGGGGTTGCTCTCTGGGTGGGGGTATGGGTGACACACAGTGGGTTGCTCTCTGGGTGGGGGTATGGGTGACACACAGGGGGTTGCTCTCTGGGCGGGGGTATGGGTGACACACAGGGGGTTGCTCTCTGGGTGGGGGTATGAGTGACACATAGGTGGTTGCTCTCTGGGTGGGGGTATGGGTGACACACAGGGGGTTGCTCTCTGGGCTGGGGGTATGGGTGACACACAGGGGGTTGCTGTCTGGGCTGGGGGTATGGGTGACAAACAGGGGGTTGCTCTCTGGCTGGGGGTATGGGTGATACACAGGGGGTTGCTCTCTGGGCGGGGGTATGGGTGACACACAGGGGGTTGCTCTCTGGCTGGGGGTATGGGTGACACACAGGGGGTTGCTCTCTGGGCTGGGGGTATGGGTGACACACAGGGGGTTGCTCTCTGGCTGGGGGTATGGGTGACACACAGGGGGTTGCTCTCTGGCTGGGGGTATGGGTGACACACAGGGGGTTGCTCTCTGGTTGGGGGTATGGGTGACACACAGGGGGTTGCTCTCTGGGCGGGGGTATGGGTGACACACAGGGGGTTGCTGTCTGGCTGGGGGTATGGTTGACACACAGGGGGTTGCTCTCTGGGCTGGGGGTATGGGTGACACACAGAGAGGTTGCTCTCTGGGCGGGGGTATGGGTGACACACAGGGGGTTGCTCACTGGGTGGGGGTATGGGTGACACACAGGGGGTTGCTCTCTGGGTGGGGGTATGGGTGACACACAGGGGGTTGCTCTCTGGGTGGGGGTATGGGTGACACACAGGGGGTTGCTCTCTGGGCGGGGGTATGGGTGACACACAGGGGGTTGCTCTCTGGGTGGGGGTATGGGTGACACACAGGGGGTTGCTCTCTGGGCGGGGGTATGGGTGACACACAGGGGGTTGCTCTCTGGACGGGGGTATGGGTGACACACAGGGGGTTGCTCTCTGGCTGGGGGTATGGGTGACACACAGGAGGTTGCTCTCTGGCTGGGGGTATGGGTGACACACAGGGGGTTGCTCTCTGGGTGGGGGTATGAGTGACACACAGGGGGTTGCTCTCTGGGCGGGGGTATGGGTGACACACAGGGGGTTGCTCTCTGGCTGGGGGTATGGGAGACACACAGGGGGTTGCTCTCTGGGCGGGGGTATGGGTGACACACAGGGGTTTGCTGTCTGGGTGGGGGTATGGGTGACACACAGGGGGTTGCTCTCTGGCTGGGGGTATGGGAGACACACAGGGGGTTGCTCTCTTGGCGGGGGTATGGGAGACACACAGGGGGTTGCTCTCTGGGTGGGGGTATGGGTGACACACAGGGGTTTGCTCTCTGGGTGGGGGTATGGGAGACACACAGGGGGTTGCTCTCTGGGCAGGGGTATGGGTGACACACAGGGGGTTGCTCTCTGCGCAGGGGGTAGGGGTGACACACAGGGGGTTGCTCTCTGGGTGGGGGTATGGGTGACACAGAGGGGGTTGCTCTCTGGCTGGGGGTATGGGTGACACACAGGGGGTTGCTTTCTGGCTGGGGGTATGGGTGACACACAGGGGGTTGCTCTCTGGCTGGGGGTATGGGTGACACACAGGGGGTTGCTCTCTGGGCTGGGGGTATGGGTGACACACAGGGGGTTGCTCTCTGGGTGGGGGTATGAGTGACACACAGGGGGTTGCTGTCTGGGCTGGGGGTATGGGTGACACACAGGGGGTTGCTCTCTGGGCGGGGGTATGGGTGACACACAGGGGGTTGCTCTCTGGGCGGGGGTATGGGTTACACACAGGGGGTTGCTCTCTGGGCTGGGGGTATGGGTTACACACAGGGGGTTGCTCTCTGGGCGGGGGTATGGCTGACACACAGGGGGTTGCTCTCTGGGTGGGGGTATGGGTGACACACAGGGGGTTGCTCTCTGGGCGGGGGTATGGGTGACACACAGGGGGTTGCTCTCTGGCTGGGGGTATGGGTGACACACAGGGGGTTGCTCTCTGGCCGGGGGTATGGGTGACACACAGGGGGTTGCTCTCTGGGCGGGGGTATGGGTGACACACAGGGGGTTGCTCTCTGGGTGGGGGTATGGGTGACACACAGGGGGTTGCTCTCTGGGCGGGGGTATGGGTGACACACAGGGGGTTGCTCTCTGGGTGGGGGTATGGGTGACACTCAGGGGGTTGCTGTCTGGGTTGGGGGTATGGGTGACACACAGGGGGTTGCTCTCTGGGCGGGGGTATGGGTGACACACAGGGGGTTGCTCTCTGGGCGGGGGTATGGGTGACACACAGGGGTTTGCTCTCTGGGTGGGGGTATGGGTGACACACAGGGGGTTGCTCTCTGGGCGGGGGTATGGGTGACACACAGGGGGTTGCTCTCTGGCTGGGGGTATGGGTGACACACAGGGGGTTGCTTTATGGCTGGGGGTATGGGTGACACACAGGGGGTTGCTCTCTGGGTGGGGGTATGGGTGACACACAGGGGGTTGCTCTCTGGGCGGGGGTATGAGTGACACACAGGGGGTTGCTCTCTGGGTGGAGGTATGGGTGACACACAGGGGGTTGCTCTCTGGCTGGGGGTATGGGTGACACAGAGGGGGTTGCTCTCTGGCTGGGGGTATGGGTGACACACAGGGGGTTGCTTTCTGGCTGGGGGTATGGGTGACACACAGGGGGTTGCTCTCTGGCTGGGGGTATGGGTGACACACAGGGGGTTGCTCTCTGGGTGGGGGTATGGGTGACACACAGGGGGTTTCTCTCTGGCTGGGGGTATGGGTGACACAGAGGGGGTTGCTCTCTGGCTGGGGGTATGGGTGACACACAGGGGGTTGCTTTCTGGCTGGGGGTATGGGTGACACACAGGGGGTTGCTCTCTGGCTGGGGGTATGGGTGACACACAGGGGGTTGCTCTCTGGCTGGGGGTATGGGTGACACACAGGGGGTTGCTCTCTGGGCGGGGGTATGGGTGACACACAGGGGGTTGCTCTCTGGCTGGGGGTATGGGTTACACACAGGGGGTTGCTCTCTGGGCGGGGGTATGGGTGACACACAGGGGGTTGCTCTCTGGGTGGGGGTATGGGTGACACACAGGGGGTTACTCTCTGGGCGGGGGTATGGGTGACACACAGGGGGTTGCTCTCTGGCTGGGGGTATGGGTGACACACAGGGGGTTGCTCTCTGGCCGTGGGTATGGGTGACACACAGGGGGTTGCTCTCTGGGCGGGGGTATGGGTGACACACAGGGGGTTGCTCTCTGGGCGGGGGTATGGGTGACACACAGGGGGTTGCTCTCTGGGTGGGGGTATGGGTGACACTCAGGGGGTTGCTGTCTGGGCTGCGGGTATGGGTGACACACAGGGGGTTGCTCTCTGGGCGGGGGTATGGGTGACACACAGGGGGTTGCTCTCTGGGCGGGGGTATGGGTGACACACAGGGGTTTGCTCTCTGGGTGGGGTTATGGGTGACACACAGGGGGTTGCTCTCTGGCTGGGGGTATGGGTGACACACAGGGGTTTGCTCTCTGGGTGGGGGTATGAGTGACACACAGGGGGTTGCTCTCTGGGCGGGGGTATGGGTGACACACAGGGGGTTGCTCTCTGGGTGGGGGTATGGGTGACACACAGGGGGTTGCTCTCTGGGTGGGGGTATGAGTGACACACAGGGGGTTGCTGTCTGGGCTGGGGGTATGGGTGACACACAGGGGGCTGCTCTCTGGGTGGGGTTATGGGTGACACACAGGGGGTTGCTCTCTGGCTGGGGGTATGGGTGACACACAGGGGTTTGCTCTCTGGGTGGGGGTATGAGTGACACACAGGGGGTTGCTCTCTGGGCGGGGGTATGGGTGACACACAGGGGGTTGCTCTCTGGGTGGGGGTATGGGTGACACACAGGGGGTTGCTCTCTGGGTGGGGGTATGAGTGACACACAGGGGGTTGCTGTCTGGGCTGGGGGTATGGGTGACACACAGGGGGTTGCTCTCTGGGCGGGGGTATGGGTGACACACAGGGGGTTGCTCTCTGGGTGGGGGTATGGGTGACACACAGTGGGTTGCTCTCTGGGCGGGGGTATGGGTGACACACAGGGGGTTGCTCTCTGGGCGGGGGTATGGGTGACACACAGGGGGTTGCTCTCTGGGCTGGGGGTATGGGAGACACACAGGGGGTTGCTCTCTGGGCGGGGGTATGGGTGACACACAGGGGGTTGCTCTCTGGGCGGGGGTATGGGTGACACACAGGGGGTTGCTCTCTGGGCGGGGGTATGGGTGACACACAGGGGGTTGCTCTCTGGGCGGGGGTATGGGTGACACACAGGGGGTTGCTCTCTGGGCGGGGGTATGGGTGACACACAGGGGGTTGCTCTCTGGGCGGGGGTATGGGTGACACACAGGGGGTTGCTCTCTGGGTGGGGGTATGGGTGACACACAGGGGGTTGCTCTCTGGGCGGGGGTATGGGTGACACACAGGGGGTTGCTGTCTGGCTGGGGGTATGGGTGACACACAGGGGGTTGCTCTCTGGGTGGGGGTATGGTTGACACACAGGGGGTTGCTGTCTGGGTGGGGGTATGGGTGACACACAGGGGATTGCTCTCTGGGCTGGGGGTATGGGTGACACACAGGGGGTTGCTGTCTGGGCTGGGGGTATGGGTGACACACAGGGGGTTGCTCTCTGGGTGGGGGTATGGGTGACACACAGTGGGTTGCTCTCTGGGTGGGGGTATGGGTGACACACAGGGGGTTGCTCTCTGGGCGGGGGTATGGGTGACACACAGGGGGTTGCTCTCTGGGTGGGGGTATGAGTGACACATAGGTGGTTGCTCTCTGGGTGGGGGTATGGGTGACACACAGGGGGTTGCTCTCTGGGCTGGGGGTATGGGTGACACACAGGGGGTTGCTGTCTGGGCTGGGGGTATGGGTGACAAACAGGGGGTTGCTCTCTGGCTGGGGGTATGGGTGATACACAGGGGGTTGCTCTCTGGGCGGGGGTATGGGTGACACACAGGGGGTTGCTCTCTGGCTGGGGGTATGGGTGACACACAGGGGGTTGCTCTCTGGGCTGGGGGTATGGGTGACACACAGGGGGTTGCTCTCTGGCTGGGGGTATGGGTGACACACAGGGGGTTGCTCTCTGGCTGGGGGTATGGGTGACACACAGGGGGTTGCTCTCTGGTTGGGGGTATGGGTGACACACAGGGGGTTGCTCTCTGGGCGGGGGTATGGGTGACACACAGGGGGTTGCTGTCTGGCTGGGGGTATGGTTGACACACAGGGGGTTGCTCTCTGGGCTGGGGGTATGGGTGACACACAGAGGGTTGCTCTCTGGGCGGGGGTATGGGTGACACACAGGGGGTTGCTCACTGGGTGGGGGTATGGGTGACACACAGGGGGTTGCTCTCTGGGTGGGGGTATGGGTGACACACAGGGGGTTGCTCTCTGGGTGGGGGTATGGGTGACACACAGGGGGTTGCTCTCTGGGCGGGGGTATGGGTGACACACAGGGGGTTGCTCTCTGGGTGGGGGTATGGGTGACACACAGGGGGTTGCTCTCTGGGCGGGGGTATGGGTGACACACAGGGGGTTGCTCTCTGGACGGGGGTATGGGTGACACACAGGGGGTTGCTCTCTGGCTGGGGGTATGGGTGACACACAGGGGGTTGCTCTCTGGACGGGGGTATGGGTGACACACAGGGGGTTGCTCTCTGGACGGGGGTATGGGTGACACACAGGGGGTTGCTCTCTGGCTGGGGGTATGGGTGACACACAGGGGTTTGCTCTCTGGACGGGGGTATGGGTGACACACAGGAGGTTGCTCTCTGGGTGGGGGTATGGGTGACACACAGGAGGTTGCTCTCTGGCTGGGGGTATGAGTGACACACAGGGGGTTGCTCTCTGGCTGGGGGTATGGGTGACACACAGGGGGTTGCTCTCTGGGCGGGGGTATGGGTGACACACAGGGGGTTGCTCTCTGGGCGGGGGTATGGGTGACACACAGGGGGTTGCTCTCTGGCTGGGGGTATGGGAGACACACAGGGGGTTGCTCTCTGGGCGGGGGTATGGGTGACACACAGGGGTTTGCTGTCTGGGTGGGGGTATGGGTGACACACAGGGGGTTGCTCTCTGGCTGGGGGTATGGGAGACACACAGGGGGTTGCTCTCTTGGCGGGGGTATGGGAGACACACAGGGGGTTGCTCTCTGGGTGGGGGTATGGGTGACACACAGGGGTTTGCTCTCTGGGTGGGGGTATGGGAGACACACAGGGGGTTGCTCTCTGGGCAGGGGTATGGGTGACACACAGGGGGTTGCTCTCTGCGCAGGGGGTATGGGTGACACACAGGGGGTTGCTCTCTGGGTGGGGGTATGGGTGACACAGAGGGGGTTGCTCTCTGGCTGGGGGTATGGGTGACACACAGGGGGTTGCTTTCTGGCTGGGGGTATGGGTGACACACAGGGGGTTGCTCTCTGGCTGGGGGTATGGGTGACACACAGGGGGTTGCTCTCTGGCTGGGGTATGGGTGACACACAGGGGGTTGCTCTCTGGGCGGGGGTATGGGTGACACACAGGGGGTTGCTCTCTGGCTGGGGGTATGGGTTACACACAGGGGGTTGCTCTCTGGGCGGGGGTATGGGTGACACACAGGGGGTTGCTCTCTGGGTGGGGGTATGGGTGACACACAGGGGGTTTCTCTCTGGGCGGGGGTATGGGTGACACACAGGGGGTTGCTCTCTGGCTGGGGGTATGGGTGACACACAGGGGGTTGCTCTCTGGCCGGGGTTATGGGTGACACACAGGGGGTTGCTCTCTGGGCGGCGGTATGGGTGACACACAGGGGGTTGCTCTCTGGGCGGGGGTATGGGTGACACACAGGGGGTTGCTCTCTGGGTGGGGGTATGGGTGACACTCAGGGGGTTGCTGTCTGGGCTGGGGGTATGGGTGACACACAGGGGGTTGCTCTCTGGGCGGGGGTATGGGTGACACACAGGGGGTTGCTCTCTGGGCGGGGGTATGGGTGACACACAGGGGTTTGCTCTCTGGGTGGGGTTATGGGTGACACACAGGGGGTTGCTCTCTGGCTGGGGGTATGGGTGACACACAGGGGTTTGCTCTCTGGGTGGGGGTATGAGTGACACACAGGGGGTTGCTCTCTGGGCGGGGGTATGGGTGACACACAGGGGGTTGCTGTCTGGGCGGGGGTATGGGTGACACACAGTGGGTTGCTCTCTGGGCGGGGGTATGGGTGACACACAGGGGGTTGCTCTCTGGGCGGGGGTATGGGTGACACACAGGGGGTTGCTCTCTGGGCTGGGGGTATGGGAGACACACAGGGGGTTGCTCTCTGGGCGGGGGTATGGGTGACACACAGGGGGTTGCTCTCTGGGCGGGGGTATGGGTGACACACAGGGGGTTGCTCTCTGGGTGGGGGTATGGGAGACACACAGGGGGTTGCTCTCTGGGTGGGGGTATGGGTGACACACAGGGGGTTGCTCTCTGGGCGGGGGTATGGGTGACACACAGGGGGTTGCTCTCTGGGCGGGGGTATGGGTGACACACAGGGGGTTGCTCTCTGGGCGGGGGTATGGGTGACACACAGGCGGTTGCTCTCTGTGCTGGGGGTATGGGTGACACACAGGGGGTTGCTCTCTGGCTGGGGGTATGGGTGACACACAGGGGATAGCTCTCTGGGCGGGGGTATGGGTGACACACAGGGGGTTGCTCTCTGGGCGGGGGTATGGGTGACACACAGGGGGTTGCTCTCTGGGCGGGGGTATGGGTGACACACAGGGGGTTGCTCTCTGGGCGGGGGTATGGGTGACACACAGGGGGTTGCTCTCTGGGTGGGGGTATGGGTGACACACAGGGGGTTGCTCTCTGGCTGGGGGTATGGGTGACACACAGGGGGTTGCTCTCTGGGCGGGGGTATGGGTGACACACAGGGGGTTGCTCTCTGGCTGGGGGTATGGGTGACACACAGGGGGTTGCTCTCTGGCTGGGGGTATGGGTGACACACAGGGGGTTGCTCTCTGGGCGGGGGTATGGGTGACACACAAGGGGGTTTCTCTCTGGCTGGGGGTATGGGTGACACAGAGGGGGTTGCACTCTGGCTGGGGGTATGGGTGACACACAGGGGGTTTCTCTCTGGCTGGGGGTATGGGTGACACAGAGGGGGTTGCTCTCTGGCTGGGGGTATGGGTGACACACAGGGGGTTGCTTTATGGCTGGGGGTATGGGTGACACACAGGGGGTTGCTCTCTGGCTGGGGGTATGGGTGACACACAGGGGGTTGCTCTCTGGATGGGGGTATGGGTGACACACAGGGGGTTGCTCTCTGGCTGGGGGTATGGGTGACACAGAGGGGGTTGCTCTCTGGCTGGGGGTATGGGTGACACACAGGGGGCTGCTTTCTGGCTGGGGGTATGGGTGACACACAGGGGGTTGCTCTCTGGCTGGGGGTATGGGTGACACACAGGGGGTAGCTCTCTGGGTGGGGGTATGGGTGACACACAGGGGGTTTCTCTCTGGCTGGGGGTATGGGTGACACAGAGGGGGTTGCTCTCTGGCTGGGGGTATGGGTGACACACAGGGGGTTGCTTTCTGGCTGGGGGTATGGGTGACACACAGGGGGTTGCTCTCTGGCTGGGGGTATGGGTGACACACAGGGGGTTGCTCTCTGGGTGGGGGTATGGGTGACACACAGGGGGTTGCTCTCTGGGCGGGGGTATGGGTGACACACAGGGGGTTGCTCTCTGGGCGGGGGTATGGGTTACACACAGGGGGTTGCTCTCTGGGCGGGGGTATGGGTTACACACAGGGGGTTGCTCTCTGGGCTGGGGGTATGGGTTACACACATGGGGTTGCTCTCTGGGCGGGGGTATGGCTGACACACAGGGGGTTGCTCTCTGGGTGGGGGTATGGGTGACACACAGGGGGTTGCTCTCTGGGCGGGGGTATGGGTGACACACAGGGGGTTGCTCACTGGCTGGGGGTATGGGTGACACACAGGGGGTTGCTCTCTGGCCGGGGGTATGGGTGACACACAGGGGGTTGCTCTCTGGGCGGGGGTATGGGTGACACACAGGGGGTTGCTCTCTGGGTGGGGGTATGGGTGACACACAGGGGGTTGCTCTCTGGGCGGGGGTATGGGTGACACACAGGGGGTTGCTCTCTGGGTGGGGGTATGGGTGACACTCAGGGGGTTGCTGTCTGGGTTGGGGGTATGGGTGACACACAGGGGGTTGCTCTCTGGGCGGGGGTATGGGTGACACACAGGGGGTTGCTCTCTGGGCTGGGGGTATGGGTGACACACAGGGGGTTGCTCTCTGGGCGGGGGTATGGGTGACACACAGGGGGTTGCTCTCTGGGCTGGGGGTATGGGTGACACACAGGGGTTTGCTCTCTGGGTGGGGGTATGGGTGACACACAGGGGGTTGCTCTCTGGGCGGGGGTATGGGTGACACACAGGGGGTTGCTCTCTGGCTGGGGGTATGGGTGACACACAGGGGGTTGCTTTATGGCTGGGGGGTATGGGTGACACACAGGGGGTTGCTCTCTGGCTGGGGGTATGGGTGACACAGAGGGGGTTGCTCTCTGGCTGGGGGTATGGGTGACACACAGGGGGTTGCTTTCTGGCTGGGGGTATGGGTGACACACAGGGGGTTGCTCTCTGGCTGGGGGTATGGGTGACACACAGGGGGTTGCTCTCTGGGTGGGGGTATGGGTGACACACAGGGGGTTTCTCTCTGGCTGGGGGTATGGGTGACACAGAGGGGGTTGCTCTCTGGCTGGGGGTATGGGTGACACACAGGGGGTTGCTTTCTGGCTGGGGGTATGGGTGACACACAGGGGGTTGCTCTCTGGCTGGGGGTATGGGTGACACACAGGGGGTTGCTCTCTGGCTGGGGGTATGGGTGACACACAGGGGGTTGCTCTCTGGGCGGGGGTATGGGTGTCACACAGGGGGTTGCTCTCTGGGTGGGGGTATGGGTGACACACAGGGGGTTGCTCTCTGGGCGGGGGTATGGGTGACACACAGGGGGTTGCTCTCTGGACGGGGGTATGGGTGACACACAGGGGGTTGCTCTCTGGCTGGGGGTATGGGTGACACACAGGGGGTTGCTCTCTGGACGGGGGTATGGGTGACACACAGGGGGTTGCTCTCTGGACGGGGGTATGGGTGACACACAGGGGGTTGCTCTCTGGCTGGGGGTATGGATGACACACAGGGGTTTGCTCTCTGGACGGGGGTATGGGTGACACACAGGAGGTTGCTCTCTGGGTGGGGGTATGGGTGACACACAGGAGGTTGCTCTCTGGCTGGGGGTATGGGTGACACACAGGGGGTTGCTCTCTGGGTGGGGGTATGAGTGACACACAGGGGGTTGCTCTCTGGCTGGGGGTATGGGTGACACACAGGGGGTTGCTCTCTGGGCGGGGGTATGGGTGACACACAGGGGGTTGCTCTCTGGGCGGGGGTATGGGTGACACACAGGGGGTTGCTCTCTGGCTGGGGGTATGGGAGACACACAGGGGGTTGCTCTCTGGGCGGGGGTATGGGTGACACACAGGGGTTTGCTGTCTGGGTGGGGGTATGGGTGACACACAGGGGGTTGCTCTCTGGCTGGGGGTATGGGAGACACACAGGGGGTTGCTCTCTTGGCGGGGGTATGGGAGACACACAGGGGGTTGCTCTCTGGGTGGGGGTATGGGTGACACACAGGGGTTTGCTCTCTGGGTGGGGGTATGGGAGACACACAGGGGGTTGCTCTCTGGGCAGGGGTATGGGTGACACACAGGGGGTTGCTCTCTGCGCAGGGGGTATGGGTGACACACAGGGGGTTGCTCTCTGGGTGGGGGTATGGGTGACACAGAGGGGGTTGCTCTCTGGCTGGGGGTATGGGTGACACACAGGGGGTTGCTTTCTGGCTGGGGGTATGGGTGACACACAGGGGGTTGCTCTCTGGCTGGGGGTATGGGTGACACACAGGGGGTTGCTCTCTGGCTGGGGGTATGGGTGACACACAGGGGGTTGCTCTCTGGGCGGGGGTATGGGTGACACACAGGGGGTTGCTCTCTGGCTGGGGGTATGGGTTACACACAGGGGGTTGCTCTCTGGGCGGGGGTATGGGTGACACACAGGGGGTTGCTCTCTGGGTGGGGGTATGGGTGACACACAGGGGGTTTCTCTCTGGGCGGGGGTATGGGTGACACACAGGGGGTTGCTCCCTGGCTGGGGGTATGGGTGATACACAGGGGTTTGCTCTCTGGCCGGGTTTATGGGTGACACACAGGGGGTTGCTCTCTGGGTGGGGGTATGGGTGACACACAGGGGGTTGCTCTCTGGGTGGGGGTATGAGTGACACACAGGGGGTTGCTGTCTGGGCGGGGGTATGGGTGACACACAGTGAGTTGCTCTCTGGGCGGGGGTATGGGTGACACACAGGGGGTTGCTCTCTGGGCGGGGGTATGGGTGACACACAGGCGGTTGCTCTCTGGGCTGGGGGTATGGGAGACACACAGGGGGTTGCTCTCTGGGCGGGGGTATGGGTGACACACAGGGGGTTGCTCTCTGGGCGGGGGTATGGGTGACACACAGGGGGTTGCTCTCTGGGTGGGGGTATGGGTGACACACAGGGGGTTGCTCTCTGGGTGGGGGTATGGGTGACACACAGGGGGTTGCTCTCTGGGCGGGGGTATGGGTGACACACAGGGGGTTGCTCTCTGGCTGGGGGTATGGGTGACACACAGGGGATAGCTCTCTGGGCGGGGGTATGGGTGACACACAGGGGGTTGCTCTCTGGGCGGGGGTATGGGTGACACACAGGGGGTTGCTCTCTGGGCGGGGGTATGGGTGACACACAGGGGGTTGCTCTCTGGGTGGGGGTATGGGTGACACACAGGGGGTTGCTCTCTGGCTGGGGGTATGGGTGACACACAGGGGGTTGCTCTCTGGGCGGGGGTATGGGTGACACACAGGGGGTTGCTCTCTGGCTGGGGGTATGGGTGACACACAGGGGGTTGCTCTCTGGCTGGGGGTATGGGTGACACACAGGGGGTTGCTCCCTGGGCGGGGGTATGGGTGACACACAGGGGGTTTCTCTCTGGCTGGGGGTATGGGTGACACAGAGGGGGTTGCACTCTGGCTGGGGGTATGGGTGACACACAGGGGGTTTCTCTCTGGCTGGGGGTATGGGTGACACAGAGGGGGTTGCTCTCTGGCTGGGGGTGTGGGTGACACACAGGGGGTTGCTTTATGGCTGGGGGTATGGGTGACACACAGGGGGTTGCTCTCTGGCTGGGGGTATGGGTGACACACAGGGGGTTGCTCTCTGGATGCGGGTATGGGTGACACACAGGGGGTTGCTCTCTGGCTGGGGGTATGGGTGACACAGAGGGGGTTGCTCTCTGGCTGGGGGTATGGGTGACACACAGGGGGCTGCTTTCTGGCTGGGGGTATGGGTGACACACAGGGGGTTGCTCTCTGGCTGGGGGTATGGGTGACACACAGGGGGTAGCTCTCTGGGTGGGGGTATGGGTGACACACAGGGGGTTTCTCTCTGGCTGGGGGTATGGGTGACACAGAGGGGGTTGCTCTCTGGCTGGGGGTATGGGTGACACACAGGGGGTTGCTTTCTGGCTGGGGGTATGGGTGACACACAGGGGGTTGCTCTCTGGCTGGGGGTATGGGTGACACACAGGGGGTTGCTCTCTGGGTGGGGGTATGGGTGACACACAGGGGGTTGCTCTCTGGGCGGGGGTATGGGTGACACACAGGGGGTTGCTCTCTGGGCGGGGGTATGGGTTACACACAGGGGGTTGCTCTCTGGGCGGGGGTATGGGTTACACACAGGGGGTTGCTCTCTGGGCTGGGGGTATGGGTTACACACATGGGGTTGCTCTCTGGGCGGGGGGTATGGCTGACACACAGGGGGTTGCTCTCTGGGTGGGGGTATGGGTGACACACAGGGGGTTGCTCTCTGGGCGGGGGTATGGGTGACACACAGGGGGTTGCTCTCTGGCTGGGGGTATGGGTGACACACAGGGGGTTGCTCTCTGGCCGGGGGTATGGGTGACACACAGGGGGTTGCTCTCTGGGCGGGGGTATGGGTGACACACAGGGGGTTGCTCTCTGGGTGGGGGTATGGGTGACACACAGGGGGTTGCTCTCTGGCTGGGGGTATGGGAGACACACAGGGGGTTGCTCTCTGGGCGGGGGTATGGGTGACACACAGGGGTTTGCTGTCTGGGTGGGGGTATGGGTGACACACAGGGGGTTGCTCTCTGGCTGGGGGTATGGGAGACACACAGGGGGTTGCTCTCTTGGCGGGGGTATGGGAGACACACAGGGGGTTGCTCTCTGGGTGGGGGTA
Source organism: Hemitrygon akajei (assembly GCF_048418815.1). NCBI lineage: Eukaryota > Metazoa > Chordata > Chondrichthyes > Myliobatiformes > Dasyatidae > Hemitrygon > Hemitrygon akajei. Next base: position 3,467,604 of record NC_133143.1, read on the forward strand.
TGGGTGACACACAGGGGTTTGCTCTCTGGGTGGGGGTATGGGAGACACACAGGGGGTTGCTCTCTGGGCAGGGGTATGGGTGACACACAGGGGGTTGCTCTCTGCGCAGGGGGTATGGGTGACACACAGGGGGTTGCTCTCTGGGTGGGGGTATGGGTGACACAGAGGGGGTTGCTCTCTGGCTGGGGGTATGGGTGACACACAGGGGGTTGCTTTCTGGCTGGGGGTATGGGTGACACACAGGGGGTTGCTCTCTGGCTGGGGGTATGGGTGACACACAGGGGGTTGCTCTCTGGCTGGGGGTATGGGTGACACACAGGGGGTTGCTCTCTGGGCGGGGGTATGGGTGACACACAGGGGGTTGCTCTCTGGCTGGGGGTATGGGTTACACACAGGGGGTTGCTCTCTGGGCGGGGGTATGGGTGACACACAGGGGGTTGCTCTCTGGGTGGGGGTATGGGTGACACACAGGGGGTTTCTCTCTGGGCGGGGGTATGGGTGACACACAGGGGGTTGCTCTCTGGCTGGGGGTATGGGTGACACACAGGGGGTTGCTCTCTGGCCGGGGTTATGGGTGACACACAGGGGGTTGCTCTCTGGGCGGCGGTATGGGTGACACACAGGGGGTTGCTCTCTGGGCGGGGGTATGGGTGACACACAGGGGGTTGCTCTCTGGGTGGGGGTATGGGTGACACTCAGGGGGTTGCTGTCTGGGCTGGGGGTATGGGTGACACACAGGGGGTTGCTCTCTGGGCGGGGGTATGGGTGACACACAGGGGGTTGCTCTCTGGGCGGGGGTATGGGTGACACACAGGGGTTTGCTCTCTGGGTGGGGTTATGGGTGACACACAGGGGGTTGCTCTCTGGCTGGGGGTATGGGTGACACACAGGGGTTTGCACTCTGGGTGGGGGTATGAGTGACACACAGGGGGTTGCTCTCTGGGCGGGGGTATGGGTGACACACAGGGGGTTGCTGTCTGGGCGGGGGTATGGGTGACACACAGTGGGTTGCTCTCTGGGCGGGGGTATGGGTGACACACAGGGGGTTGCTCTCTGGGCGGGGGTATGGGTGACACACAGGGGGTTGCTCTCTGGGCTGGGGGTATGGGAGACACACAGGGGGTTGCTCTCTGGGCGGGGGTATGGGTGACACACAGGGGGTTGCTCTCTGGGCGGGGGTATGGGTGACACACAGGGGGTTGCTCTCTGGGTGGGGGTATGGGTGACACACAGGGGGTTGCTCTCTGGGTGGGGGTATGGGTGACACACAGGGGGCTGCTCTCTGGGCGGGGGTATGGGTGACACACAGGGGGTTGCTCTCTGGGCGGGGGTATGGGTGACACACAGGGGGTTGCTCTCTGGGCGGGGGTATGGGTGACACACAGGCGGTTGCTCTCTGTGCTGGGGGTATGGGTGACACACAGGGGGTTGCTCTCTGGCTGGGGGTATGGGTGACACACAGGGGATAGCTCTCTGGGCGGGGGTATGGGTGACACACAGGGGGTTGCTCTCTGGGCGGGGGTATGGGTGACACACAGGGGGTTGCTCTCTGGGCGGGGGTATGGGTGACACACAGGGGGTTGCTCTCTGGGCGGGGTTATGGGTGACACACAGGGGGTTGCTCTCTGGGTGGGGGTATGGGTGACACACAGGGGGTTGCTCTCTGGCTGGGGGTATGGGTGACACACAGGGGGTTGCTCTCTGGGCGGGGGTATGGGTGACACACAGGGGGTTGCTCTCTGGCTGGGGGTATGGGTGACACACAGGGGGTTGCTCTCTGGCTGGGGGTATGGGTGACACACAGGGGGTTGCTCTCTGGGCGGGGGTATGGGTGACACACAAGGGGGTTTCTCTCTGGCTGGGGGTATGGGTGACACAGAGGGGGTTGCACTCTGGCTGGGGGTATGGGTGACACACAGTGGGTTTCTCTCTGGCTGGGGGTATGGGTGACACAGAGGGGGTTGCTCTCTGGCTGGGGGTATGGGTGACACACAGGGGGTTGCTTTATGGCTGGGGGTATGGGTGACACACAGGGGGTTGCTCTCTGGCTGGGGGTATGGGTGACACACAGGGGGTTGCTCTCTGGATGGGGGTATGGGTGACACACAGGGGGTTGCTCTCTGGCTGGGGGTATGGGTGACACAGAGGGGGTTGCTCTCTGGCTGGGGGTATGGGTGACACACAGGGGGCTGCTTTCTGGCTGGGGGTATGGGTGACACACAGGGGGTTGCTCTCTGGCTGGGGGTATGGGTGACACACAGGGGGTAGCTCTCTGGGTGGGGGTATGGGTGACACACAGGGGGTTTCTCTCTGGCTGGGGGTATGGGTGACACAGAGGGGGTTGCTCTATGGCTGGGGGTATGGGTGACACACAGGGGGTTGCTTTCTGGCTGGGGGTATGGGTGACACACAGGGGGTTGCTCTCTGGCTGGGGGTATGGGTGACACACAGGGGGTTGCTCTCTGGGTGGGGGTATGGGTGACACACAGGGGGTTGCTCTCTGGGCGGGGGTATGGGTGACACACAGGGGGTTGCTCTCTGGGCGGGGGTATGGGTTACACACAGGGGGTTGCTCTCTGGGCGGGGGTATGGGTTACACACAGGGGGTTGCTCTCTGGGCTGGGGGTATGGGTTACACACATGGGGTTGCTCTCTGGGCGGGGGTATGGCTGACACACAGGGGGTTGCTCTCTGGGTGGGGGTATGGGTGACACACAGGGGGTTGCTCTCTGGGCGGGGGTATGGGTGACACACAGGGGGTTGCTCACTGGCTGGGGGTATGGGTGACACACAGGGGGTTGCTCTCTGGCCGGGGGTATGGGTGACACACAGGGGGTTGCTCTCTGGGCGGGGGTATGGGTGACACACAGGGGGTTGCTCTCTGGGTGGGGGTATGGGTGACACACAGGGGGTTGCTCTCTGGGCGGGGGTATGGGTGACACACAGGGGGTTGCTCTCTGGGTGGGGGTATGGGTGACACTCAGGGGGTTGCTGTCTGGGTTGGGGGTATGGGTGACACACAGGGGGTTGCTCTCTGGGCGGGGGTATGGGTGACACACAGGGGGTTGCTCTCTGGGCTGGGGGTATGGGTGACACACAGGGGGTTGCTCTCTGGGCGGGGGTATGGGTGACACACAGGGGGTTGCTCTCTGGGCTGGGGGTATGGGTGACACACAGGGGTTTGCTCTCTGGGTGGGGGTATGGGTGACACACAGGGGGTTGCTCTCTGGGCGGGGGTATGGGTGACACACAGGGGGTTGCTCTCTGGCTGGGGGTATGGGTGACACACAGGGGGTTGCTTTATGGCTGGGGGTATGGGTGACACACAGGGGGTTGCTCTCTGGCTGGGGGTATGGGTGACACAGAGGGGGTTGCTCTCTGGCTGGGGGTATGGGTGACACACAGGGGGTTGCTTTCTGGCTGGGGGTATGGGTGACACACAGGGGGTTGCTCTCTGGCTGGGGGTATGGGTGACACACAGGGGGTTGCTCTCTGGGTGGGGGTATGGGTGACACACAGGGGGTTTCTCTCTGGCTGGGGGTATGGGTGACACAGAGGGGGTTGCTCTCTGGCTGGGGGTATGGGTGACACACAGGGGGTTGCTTTCTGGCTGGGGGTATGGGTGACACACAGGGGGTTGCTCTCTGGCTGGGGGTATGGGTGACACACAGGGGGTTGCTCTCTGGCTGGGGGTATGGGTGACACACAGGGGGTTGCTCTCTGGGCGGGGGTATGGGTGACACACAGGGGGTTGCTCTCTGGGTGGGGGTATGGGTGACACACAGGGGGTTGCTCTCTGGGCGGGGGTATGGGTGACACACAGGGGGTTGCTCTCTGGACGGGGGTATGGGTGACACACAGGGGGTTGCTCTCTGGCTGGGGGTATGGGTGACACACAGGGGGTTGCTCTCTGGACGGGGGTATGGGTGACACACAGGGGGTTGCTCTCTGGACGGGGGTATGGGTGACACACAGGGGGTTGCTCTCTGGCTGGGGGTATGGGTGACACACAGGGGTTTGCTCTCTGGACGGGGGTATGGGTGACACACAGGAGGTTGCTCTCTGGGTGGGGGTATGGGTGACACACAGGAGGTTGCTCTCTGGCTGGGGGTATGGGTGACACACAGGGGGTTGCTCTCTGGGTGGGGGTATGAGTGACACACAGGGGGTTGCTCTCTGGCTGGGGGTATGGGTGACACACAGGGGGTTGCTCTCTGGGCGGGGGTATGGGTGACACACAGGGGGTTGCTCTCTGGGCGGGGGTATGGGTGACACACAGGGGGTTGCTCTCTGGCTGGGGGTATGGGAGACACACAGGGGGTTGCTCTCTGGGCGGGGGTATGGGTGACACACAGGGGTTTGCTGTCTGGGTGGGGGTATGGGTGACACACAGGGGGTTGCTCTCTGGCTGGGGGTATGGGAGACACACAGGGGGTTGCTCTCTTGGCGGGGGTATGGGAGACACACAGGGGGTTGCTCTCTGGGTGGGGGTATGGGTGACACACAGGGGTTTGCTCTCTGGGTGGGGGTATGGGAGACACACAGGGGGTTGCTCTCTGGGCAGGGGTATGGGTGACACACAGGGGGTTGCTCTCTGCGCAGGGGGTATGGGTGACACACAGGGGGTTGCTCTCTGGGTGGGGGTATGGGTGACACAGAGGGGGTTGCTCTCTGGCTGGGGGTATGGGTGACACACAGGGGGTTGCTTTCTGGCTGGGGGTATGGGTGACACACAGGGGGTTGCTCTCTGGCTGGGGGTATGGGTGACACACAGGGGGTTGCTCTCTGGCTGGGGGTATGGGTGACACACAGGGGGTTGCTCTCTGGGCGGGGGTATGGGTGACACACAGGGGGTTGCTCTCTGGCTGGGGGTATGGGTTACACACAGGGGGTTGCTCTCTGGGCGGGGGTATGGGTGACACACAGGGGGTTGCTCTCTGGGTGGGGGTATGGGTGACACACAGGGGGTTTCTCTCTGGGCGGGGGTATGGGTGACACACAGGGGGTTGCTCCCTGGCTGGGGGTATGGGTGATACACAGGGGTTTGCTCTCTGGCCGGGTTTATGGGTGACACACAGGGGGTTGCTCTCTGGGTGGGGGTATGGGTGACACACAGGGGGTTGCTCTCTGGGTGGGGGTATGAGTGACACACAGGGGGTTGCTGTCTGGGCGGGGGTATGGGTGACACACAGTGAGTTGCTCTCTGGGCGGGGGTATGGGTGACACACAGGGGGTTGCTCTCTGGGCGGGGGTATGGGTGACACACAGGGGGTTGCTCTCTGGGCTGGGGGTATGGGAGACACACAGGGGGTTGCTCTCTGGGCGGGGGTATGGGTGACACACAGGGGGTTGCTCTCTGGGCGGGGGTATGGGTGACACACAGGGGGTTGCTCTCTGGGTGGGGGTATGGGTGACACACAGGGGGTTGCTCTCTGGGTGGGGGTATGGGTGACACACAGGGGGTTGCTCTCTGGGCGGGGGTATGGGTGACACACAGGGGGTTGCTCTCTGGCTGGGGGTATGGGTGACACACAGGGGATAGCTCTCTGGGCGGGGGTATGGGTGACACACAGGGGGTTGCTCTCTGGGCGGGGGTATGGGTGACACACAGGGGGTTGCTCTCTGGGCGGGGGTATGGGTGACACACAGGGGGTTGCTCTCTGGGTGGGGGTATGGGTGACACACAGGGGGTTGCTCTCTGGCTGGGGGTATGGGTGACACACAGGGGGTTGCTCTCTGGGCGGGGGTATGGGTGACACACAGGGGGTTGCTCTCTGGCTGGGGGTATGGGTGACACACGGGGTTGCTCTCTGGCTGGGGGTATGGGTGACACACAGGGGGTTGCTCTCTGGGCGGGGGTATGGGTGACACACAGGGGGTTTCTCTCTGGCTGGGGGTATGGGTGACACAGAGGGGGTTGCACTCTGGCTGGGGGTATGGGTGACACACAGGGGGTTTCTCTCTGGCTGGGGGTATGGGTGACACAGAGGGGGTTGCTCTCTGGCTGGGGGTGTGGGTGACACACAGGGGGTTGCTTTATGGCTGGGGGTATGGGTGACACACAGGGGGTTGCTCTCTGGCTGGGGGTATGGGTGACACACAGGGGGTTGCTCTCTGGATGCGGGTATGGGTGACACACAGGGGGTTGCTCTCTGGCTGGGGGTATGGGTGACACAGAGGGGGTTGCTCTCTGGCTGGGGGTATGGGTGACACACAGGGGGCTGCTTTCTGGCTGGGGGTATGGGTGACACACAGGGGGTTGCTCTCTGGCTGGGGGTATGGGTGACACACAGGGGGTAGCTCTCTGGGTGGGGGTATGGGTGACACACAGGGGGTTTCTCTCTGGCTGGGGGTATGGGTGACACAGAGGGGGTTGCTCTCTGGCTGGGGGTATGGGTGACACACAGGGGGTTGCTTTCTGGCTGGGGGTATGGGTGACACACAGGGGGTTGCTCTCTGGCTGGGGGTATGGGTGACACACAGGGGGTTGCTCTCTGGGTGGGGGTATGGGTGACACACAGGGGGTTGCTCTCTGGGCGGGGGTATGGGTGACACACAGGGGGTTGCTCTCTGGGCGGGGGTATGGGTTACACACAGGGGGTTGCTCTCTGGGCGGGGGTATGGGTTACACACAGGGGGTTGCTCTCTGGGCTGGGGGTATGGGTTACACACATGGGGTTGCTCTCTGGGCGGGGGTATGGCTGACACACAGGGGGTTGCTCTCTGGGTGGGGGTATGGGTGACACACAGGGGGTTGCTCTCTGGGCGGGGGTATGGGTGACACACAGGGGGTTGCTCTCTGGCTGGGGGTATGGGTGACACACAGGGGGTTGCTCTCTGGCCGGGGGTATGGGTGACACACAGGGGGTTGCTCTCTGGGCGGGGGTATGGGTGACACACAGGGGGTTGCTCTCTGGGTGGGGGTATGGGTGACACACAGGGGGTTGCTCTCTGGGCGGGGGTATGGGTGACACACAGGGGGTTGCTCTCTGGGTGGGGGTATGGGTGACACTCAGGGGGTTGCTGTCTGGGTTGGGGGTATGGGTGACACACAGGGGGTTGCTCTCTGGGCGGGGGTATGGGTGACACACAGGGGGTTGCTCTCTGGGCTGGGGGTATGGGTGACACACAGGGGGTTGCTCTCTGGGCGGGGGTATGGGTGACACACAGGGGGTTGCTCTCTGGGCTGGGGGTATGGGTGACACACAGGGGTTTGCTCTCTGGGTGGGGGTATGGGTGACACACAGGGGGTTGCTCTCTGGGCGGGGGTATGGGTGACACACAGGGGGTTGCTCTCTGGCTGGGGGTATGGGTGACACACAGGGGGTTGCTTTATGGCTGGGGGTATGGGTGACACACAGGGGGTTGCTCTCTGGCTGGGGGTATGGGTGACACAGAGGGGGTTGCTCTCTGGCTGGGGGTATGGGTGACACACAGGGGGTTGCTTTCTGGCTGGGGGTATGGGTGACACACAGGGGGTTGCTCTCTGGCTGGGGGTATGGGTGACACACAGGGGGTTGCTCTCTGGGTGGGGGTATGGGTGACACACAGGGGGTTTCTCTCTGGCTGGGGGTATGGGTGACACAGAGGGGGTTGCTCTCTGGCTGGGGGTATGGGTGACACACAGGGGGTTGCTTTCTGGCTGGGGGTATGGGTGACACACAGGGGGTTGCTCTCTGGCTGGGGGTATGGGTGACACACAGGGGGTTGCTCTCTGGCTGGGGGTATGGGTGACACACAGGGGGTTGCTCTCTGGCTGGGGGTATGGGTTACACACAGGGGGTTGCTCTCTGGGCGGGGGTATGGGTGACACACAGGGGGTTGCTCTCTGGGTGGGGGTATGGGTGACACACAGGGGGTTTCTCTCTGGGCGGGGGTATGGGTGACACACAGGGGGTTGCTCTCTGGCTGGGTGTATGGGTGACACACAGGGGGTTGCTCTCTGGCCGGGGGTATGGGTGACACACAGGGGGTTGCTCTCTGGCCGGGGGTATGGGTGACACACAGGGGGTTGCTCTCTGGGTGGGGGTATGGGTGACACTCAGGGGGTTGCTGTCTGGGCTGGGGGTATGGGTGACACACAGGGGGTTGCTCTCTGGGCGGGGGTATGGGTGACACACAGGGGGTTGCTCTCTGGGCGGGGGTATGGGTGACACACAGGGGTTTGCTCTCTGGGTGGGGTTATGGGTGACACACAGGGGGTTGCTCTCTGGCTGGGGGTATGGGTGACACACAGGGGTTTGCTCTCTGGGTGGGGGTATGAGTGACACACAGGGTGTTGCTCTCTGGGCGGGGGTATGGGTGACACACAGGGGGTTGCTCTCTGGGTGGGGGTATGGGTGACACACAGGGGGTTGCTCTCTGGGTGGGGGTATGAGTGACACACAGGGGGTTGCTGTCTGGGCGGGGGTATGGGTGACACACAGTGGGTTGCTCTCTGGGCGGGGGTATGGGTGACACACAGGGGGTTGCTCTCTGGGCGGGGGTATGGGTGACACACAGGAGGTTGCTCTCTGGGCTGGGGTATGGGTGACACACAGGGGGTTGCTCTCTGGGCTGGGGGTATGGGAGACACACAGGGGGTTGCTCTCTGGGCGGGGGTATGGGTGACACACAGGGGGTTGCTCTCTGGGCGGGGGTATGGGTGACACACAGGGGGTTGCTCTCTGGGTGGGGGTATGGGTGACACACAGGGGGTTGCTCTCTGGGTGGGGGTATGGGTGACACACAGGGGGTTGCTCTCTGTGCGGGGGTATGGGTGACACACAGGGGGTTGCTCTCTGGGCGGGGGTATGGGTGACACACAGGGGGTTGCTCTCTGGGCGGGGGTATGGGTGACACACAGGCGGTTGCTCTCTGTGCTGGGGGTATGGGTGACACACAGGGGGTTGCTCTCTGGCTGGGGGTATGGGTGACACACAGGGGATAGCTCTCTGGGCGGGGGTATGGGTGACACACAGGGGGTTGCTCTCTGGGCGGGGGTATGGGTGACACATAGGGGGTTGCTCTCTGGGCGGGGGTATGGGTGACACACAGGGGGTTGCTCTCTGGGCGGGGGTATGGGTGACACACAGGGGGTTGCTCTCTGGGTGGGGGTATGGGTGACACACAGGGGGTTGCTCTCTGGGCGGGGGTATGGGTGACACACAGGGGGTTGCTCTCTGGGTGGGGGTATGGTTGACACACAGGGGGTTGCTGTCTGGGTGGGGGTATGGGTGACACACAGGGGGTTGCTCTCTGGGCTGGGGGTATGGGTGACACACAGGGGGTTGCTGTCTGGGCTGGGGGTATGGGTGACACACAGGGGGTTGCTCTCTGGGTGGGGGTATGGGTGACACACAGTGGGTTGCTCTCTGGGTGGGGGTATGGGTGACACACAGGGGGTTGCTCTCTGGGCGGGGGTATGGGTGACACACAGGGGGTTGCTCTCTGGGTGGGGGTATGAGTGACACATAGGTGGTTGCTCTCTGGGTGGGGGTATGGGTGACACACAGGGGGTTGCTCTCTGGCTGGGGGTATGGGTGATACACAGGGGTTTGCTCTCTGGGCGGGGGTATGGGTGACACACAGGGGGTTGCTCTCTGGCTGGGGGTATGGGTGACACACAGGGGGTTGCTCTCTGGGCTGGGGGTATGGGTGACACACAGGGGGTTGCTCTCTGGCTGGGGGTATGGGTGACACACAGGGGGTTGCTCTCTGGCTGGGGGTATGGGTGACACACAGGGGGTTGCTCTCTGGTTGGGGGTATGGGTGACACACAGGGGGTTGCTCTCTGGGCGGGGGTATGGGTGACACACAGGGGGTTGCTGTCTGGCTGGGGGTATGGTTGACACACAGGGGGTTGCTCTCTGGGCTGGGGGTATGGGTGACACACAGAGGGTTGCTCTCTGGGCGGGGGTATGGGTGACAAACAGGGGGTTGCTCACTGGGTGGGGGTATGGGTGACACACAGGGGGTTGCTCTCTGGGTGGGGGTATGGGTGACACACAGGGGGTTGCTCTCTGGGTGGGGGTATGGGTGACACACAGGGGGTTGCTCTCTGGGCGGGGGTATGGGTGACACACAGGGGGTTGCTCTCTGGGTGGGGGTATGGGTGACACACAGGGGGTTGCTCTCTGGGCGGGGGTATGGGTGACACACAGGGGGTTGCTCTCTGGACGGGGGTATGGGTGACACACAGGGGGTTGCTCTCTGGCTGGGGGTATGGGTGACACACAGGGGGTTGCTCTCTGGACGGGGGTATGGGTGACACACAGGGGGTTGCTCTCTGGACGGGATATGGGTGACACACAGGGGGTTGCTCTCTGGCTGGGGGTATGGGTGACACACAGGGGTTTGCTCTCTGGACGGGGGTATGGGTGACACACAGGAGGTTGCTCTCTGGGTGGGGGTATGGGTGACACACAGGAGGTTGCTCTCTGGCTGGGGGTATGGGTGACACACAGGGGGTTGCTCTCTGGGTGGGGGTATGAGTGACACACAGGGGGTTGCTCTCTGGCTGGGGGTATGGGTGACACACAGGGGGTTGCTCTCTGGGCGGGGGTATGGGTGACACACAGGGGGTTGCTCTCTGGGCGGGGGTATGGGTGACACACAGGGGGTTGCTCTCTGGCTGGGGGTATGGGAGACACACAGGGGGTTGCTCTCTGGGCGGTGGTATGGGTGACACACAGGGGTTTGCTGTCTGGGTGGGGGTATGGGTGACACACAGGGGGTTGCTCTCTGGCTGGGGGTATGGGAGACACACAGGGGGTTGCTCTCTTGGCGGGGGTATGGGAGACACACAGGGGGTTGCTCTCTGGGTGGGGGTATGGGTGACACACAGGGGTTTGCTCTCTGGGTGGGGGTATGGGAGACACACAGGGGGTTGCTCTCTGGGCAGGGGTATGGGTGACACACAGGGGGTTGCTCTCTGCGCAGGGGGTATGGGTGACACACAGGGGGTTGCTCTCTGGGTGGGGGTATGGGTGACACACAAAGGGTTGCTCTCTGGGTGGGGGTATGGGTGACACACAGGGGGTTGCTCTCTGGATGGGGGTATGGGTGACACACAGGGGGTTGCTCTCTGGGCGGGGGTATGGGTGACACACAGGGGGTTGCTCTCTGGCTGGGGATATGGGTGACACACAGGGGGTTGCTCTCTGGGCGGGGGTATGGGTGACACACAGGGGGTTGCTCTCTGGGTTGGGGTATGGGTGACACACAGGGGGTTGCTGTCTGGGCGGTGGTATGGGTGACACACAGGGGGTTGCTCTCTGGGAGGTGGTATGGGTGACACACAGGGGGTTGCTCTCTGGGTGGGGGTATGGGTGACACACAGGGGGTTGCTCTCTGGGTTGGGGTATGGGTGACACACAGGGCGTTGCACTCTGGGCGGGGGTATGGGTGACACACAGGGGGTTGCTCTCTGGGCGGGGGTATGGGTGACACACAGGGGGTTGCTCTCTGGGTGGGGGTATGGGTGACACTCAGGGGGTTGCTGTCTGGGCTGGGGGTATGGGTGACACACAGGGGGTTGCTCTCTGGGCGGGGGTATGGGTGACACACAGGGGGTTGCTCTCTGGGCGGGGGTATGGGTGACACACAGGGGTTTGCTCTCTGGGTGGGGTTATGGGTGACACACAGGGGGTTGCTCTCTGGCTGGGGGTATGGGTGACACACAGGGGTTTGCTCTCTGGGTGGGGGTATGAGTGACACACAGGGGGTTGCTCTCTGGGCGGGGGTATGGGTGACACACAGGGGGTTGCTCTCTGGGTGGGGGTATGGGTGACACACAGGGGGTTGCTCTCTGGGTGGGGGTATGAGTGACACACAGGGGGTTGCTGTCTGGGCGGGGGTATGGGTGACACACAGTGGGTTGCTCTCTGGGCGGGGGTATGGGTGACACACAGGGGGTTGCTCTCTGGGCGGGGGTATGGGTGACACACAGGGGGTTGCTCTCTGGGCTGGGGGTATGGGAGACACACAGGGGGTTGCTCTCTGGGCGGGGGTATGGGTGACACACAGGGGGTTGCTCTCTGGGCGGGGGTATGTGTGACACACAGGGGGTTGCTCTCTGGGTGGGGGTATGGGTGACACACAGGGGGTTGCTCTCTGGGTGGGGGTATGGGTGACACACAGGGGGTTGCTCTCTGGGCGGGGGTATGGGTGACACACAGGGGGTTGCTCTCTGGGCGGGGGTATGGGTGACACACAGGGGGTTGCTCTCTGGGCGGGGGTATGGGTGACACACAGGCAGTTGCTCTCTGTGCTGGGGGTATAGGTGACACACAGGGGGGTTGCTCTCTGGCTGGGGGTATGGGTGACACACAGGGGATAGCTCTCTGGGCGGGGGTATGGGTGACACACAGGGGGTTGCTCTCTGGGCGGGGGTATGGGTGACACACAGGGGGTTGCTCTCTGGGCGGGGGTATGGGTGACACACAGGGGGTTGCTCTCTGGGCGGGGGTATGGGTGACACACAGGGGGTTGCTCTCTGGGTGGGGGTATGGGTGACACACAGGGGGTTGCTCTCTGGGCGGGGGTATGGGTGACACACAGGGGGTTGCTGTCTGGCTGGGGGTATGGGTGACACACAGGGGGTTGCTCTCTGGGTGGGGGTATGGTTGACACACAGGGGGTTGCTGTCTGGGTGGGGGTATGGGTGACACACAGGGGGTTGCTCTCTGGGCTGGGGGTATGGGTGACACACAGGGGGTTGCTGTCTGGGCTGGGGGTATGGGTGACACACAGGGGGTTGCTCTCTGGGTGGGGGTATGGGTGACACACAGTGGGTTGCTCTCTGGGTGGGGGTATGGGTGACACACAGGGGGTTGCTCTCTGGGCGGGGGTATGGGTGACACACAGGGGGTTGCTCTCTGGGTGGGGGTATGAGTGACACATAGGTGGTTGCTCTCTGGGTGGGGGTATGGGTGACACACAGGGGGTTGCTCTCTGGCTGGGGGTATGGGTGATACACAGGGGGTTGCTCTCTGGGCGGGGGGTATGGGTGACACACAGGGGGTTGCTCTCTGGCTGGGGGTATGGGTGACACACAGGGGGTTGCTCTCTGGGCTGGGGGTATGGGTGACACACAGGGGGTTGCTCTCTGGCTGGGGGTATGGGTGACACACAGGGGGTTGCTCTCTGGCTGGGGGTATGGGTGACACACAGGGGGTTGCTCTCTGGTTGGGGGTATGGGTGACACACAGGGGGTTGCTCTCTGGGCGGGGGGTATGGGTGACACACAGGGGGTTGCTGTCTGGCTGGGGGTATGGTTGACACACAGGGGGTTGCTCTCTGGGCTGGGGGTATGGGTGACACACAGAGGGTTGCTCTCTGGGCGGGGGTATGGGTGACACACAGGGGGTTGCTCACTGGGTGGGGGTATGGGTGACACACAGGGGGTTGCTCTCTGGGTGGGGGTATGGGTGACACACAGGGGGTTGCTCTCTGGGTGGGGGTATGGGTGACACACAGGGGGTTGCTCTCTGGGCGGGGGTATGGGTGACACACAGGGGGTTGCTCTCTGGGTGGGGGTATGGGTGACACACAGGGGGTTGCTCTCTGGGCGGGGGTATGGGTGACACACAGGGGGTTGCTCTCTGGACGGGGGTATGGGTGACACACAGGGGGTTGCTCTCTGGCTGGGGGTATGGGTGACACACAGGGGGTTGCTCTCTGGACGGGGGTATGGGTGACACACAGGGGGTTGCTCTCTGGACGGGGGTATGGGTGACACACAGGGGGTTGCTCTCTGGCTGGGGGTATGGGTGACACACAGGGGGTTGCTCTCTGGACGGGTGTATGGGTGACACACAGGGGGTTGCTCTCTGGGTGGGGGTATGGGTGACACACAGGAGGTTGCTCTCTGGCTGGGGGTATGGGTGACACACAGGGGGTTGCTCTCTGGGTGGGGGTATGAGTGACACACAGGGGGTTGCTCTCTGGCTGGGGGTATGGGTGACACACAGGGGGTTGCTCTCTGGGCGGGGGGTTTGGGTGACACACAGGGGGTTGCTCTCTGGGCGGGGGTATGGGTGACACACAGGGGGTTGCTCTCTGGCTGGGGGTATGGGAGACACACAGGGGGTTGCTCTCTGGGCGGGGGTATGGGTGACACACAGGGGTTTGCTGTCAGGGTGGGGGTATGGGTGACACACAGGGGGTTGCTCTCTGGCTGGGGGTATGGGAGACACACAGGGGGTTGCTCTCTTGGCGGGGGTATGGGAGACACACAGGGGGTTGCTCTCTGGGTGGGGGTATGGGTGACACACAGGGGTTTGCTCTCTGGGTGGGGGTATGGGAGACACACAGGGGGTTGCTCTCTGGGCAGGGGTATGGGTGACACACAGGGGGTTGCTCTCTGCGCAGGGGGTATGGGTGACACACAGGGGGTTGCTCTCTGGGTGGGGGTATGGGTGACACACAGGGGGTTGCTCTCTGGGTTGGGGTATGGGTGACACACAGGGGGTTGCTGTCTGGGCGGTGGTATGGGTGACACACAGGGGGTTGCTCTCTGGGAGGTGGTATGGGTGACACACAGGGGGTTGCTCTCTGGGTGGGGGTATGGGTGACACACAGGGGGTTGCTCTCTGGGTTGGGGTATGGGTGACACACAGGGGGTTGCTCTCTGGGCGGGGGTATGGGTGACACACAGGGGGTTGCTCTCTGGGCTGGGGTATGGGTGACACACAGGGGGTTGCTCTCTGGCTGGGGGTATGGGTGACACACAGGGGGTTGCTCTCTGGGCGGGGGTATGGGTGACACACAGGGGGTTGCTCACTGGCTGGGGGTATGGGTGACACACAGGGGGTTGCTCTCTGGGCGGGGGTATGGGTGACACACAGGGGGTTGCTCTCTGGGTGGGGGTATGGGTGACACACAGGGGGTTGCTCTCTGGGCGGGGGTATGGGTGACACACAGGGGGTAGCTCTCTGGCTGGGGGTATGGGTGACACACAGGGGGTTGCTCTCTGGATGGGGGTATGGGTGACACACAGGGGGTTGCTGTCTGGCTGGGGGTATGGGTGACACACAGGGGGTTGCTCTCTGGGCGGGGGTATGGGTGACACACAGGGGGTTGCTCTCTGGGTGGGGGTATGAGTGACACACAGGGGGTTGCTCTCTGGCTGGGGGTATGGGTGACACACAGGGGGTTGCTCTCTGGGCGGGGGGTATGGGTGACACACAGGGGGTTGCTCTCTGGGCGGGGGTATGGGTGACACACAGGGGGTTGCTCTCTGGCTGGGGGTATGGGAGACACACAGGGGGTTGCTCTCTGGGCGGGGGTATGGGTGACACACAGGGGGTTGCTCTCTGGGTGGGGGTATGGGTGACACACAGGGGGTTGCTCTCTGGGTGGGGGTATGGGTGACA
This sequence comes from Hemitrygon akajei, assembly GCF_048418815.1. Classification (NCBI taxonomy): domain Eukaryota; kingdom Metazoa; phylum Chordata; class Chondrichthyes; order Myliobatiformes; family Dasyatidae; genus Hemitrygon; species Hemitrygon akajei. The sequence continues at coordinate 3,482,960 of NC_133143.1, forward strand.
CACAGGGGGTTGCTCTCTGGGCGGGGGTATGGGTGACACACAGGGGGTTGCTCTCTGGGCGGGGGTATGGGTGACACACAGGGGGTTGCTCTCTGGGCGGGGGTATGGGTGACACACAGGCAGTTGCTCTCTGTGCTGGGGGTATGGGTGACACACAGGGGGTTGCTCTCTGGCTGGGGGTATGGGTGACACACAGGGGATAGCTCTCTGGGCGGGGGGTATGGGTTACACACAGGGGGTTGCTCTCTGGGCGGGGGTATGGGTGACACACAGGGGGTTGCTCTCTGGGCGGGGGTATGGGTGACACACAGGGGGTTGCTCTCTGGGCGGGGGTATGGGTGACACACAGGGGGTTGCTCTCTGGGTGGGGGTATGGGTGACACACAGGGGGTTGCTCTCTGGGCGGGGGTATGGGTGACACACAGGGGTTTGCTGTCTGGCTGGGGGTATGGGTGACACACAGGGGGTTGCTCTCTGGGTGGGGGTATGGTTGACACACAGGGGGTTGCTGTCTGGGTGGGGGTATGGGTGACACACAGGGGGTTGCTCTCTGGGCTGGGGGTATGGGTGACACACAGGGGGTTGCTGTCTGGGCTGGGGGTATGGGTGACACACAGGGGGTTGCTCTCTGGGTAGGGGTATGGGTGACACACAGTGGGTTGCTCTCTGGGTGGGGGTATGGGTGACACACAGGGGGTTGCTCTCTGGGCGGGGGTATGGGTGACACACAGGGGGTTGCTCTCTGGGTGGGGGTATGAGTGACACATAGGTGGTTGCTCTCTGGGTGGGGGTATGGGTGACACACAGGGGGTTGCTCTCTGGCTGGGGGTATGGGTGATACACAGGGGGTTGCTCTCTGGGCGGGGGTATGGGTGACACACAGGGGGTTGCTCTCTGGCTGGGGGTATGGGTGACACACAGGGGGTTGCTCTCTGGGCTGGGGGTATGGGTGACACACAGGGGGTTGCTCTCTGGCTGGGGGTATGGGTGACACACAGGGGGTTGCTCTCTGGCTGGGGGTATGGGTGACACACAGGGGGTTGCTCTCTGGTTGGGGGTATGGGTGACACACAGGGGGTTGCTCTCTGGGCGGGGGTATGGGTGACACACAGGGGGTTGCTGTCTGGCTGGGGGTATGGTTGACACACAGGGGGTTGCTCTCTGGGCTGGGGGTATGGGTGACACACAGAGGGTTGCTCTCTGGGCGGGGGTATGGGTGACACACAGGGGGTTGCTCACTGGGTGGGGGTATGGGTGACACACAGGGGGTTGCTCTCTGGGTGGGGGTATGGGTGACACACAGGGGGTTGCTCTCTGGGTGGGGGTATGGGTGACACACAGGGGGTTGCTCTCTGGGCGGGGGTATGGGTGACACACAGGGGGTTGCTCTCTGGGTGGGAGTATGGGTGACACACAGGGGGTTGCTCTCTGGGCGGGGGTATGGGTGACACACAGGGGGTTGCTCTCTGGACGGGTTATGGGTGACACACAGGGGGTTGCTCTCTGGCTGGGGGTATGGGTGACACACAGGGGGTTGCTCTCTGGACGGGGGTATGGGTGACACACAGGGGGTTGCTCTCTGGCTGGGGGTATGGGTGACACACAGGGGGTTGCTCTCTGGACGGGGGTATGGGTGACACACAGGGGGTTGCTCTCTGGGTGGGGGTATGGGTGACACACAGGAGGTTGCTCTCTGGCTGGGGGTATGGGTGACACACAGGGGGTTGCTCTCTGGGTGGGGATATGAGTGACACACAGGGGGTTGCTCTCTGGCTGGGGGTATGGGTGACACACAGGGGGTTGCTCTCTGGGCGGGGGTATGGGTGACACACAGGGGGTTGCTCTCTGGGCGGGGGTATGGGTGACACACAGGGGGTTGCTCTCTGGCTGGGGGTATGGGAGACACACAGGGGGTTGCTCTCTGGGCGGGGGTATGGGTGACACACAGGGGTTTGCTGTCTGGGTGGGGGTATGGGTGACACACAGGGGGTTGCTCTCTGGCTGGGGGTATGGGAGACACACAGGGGGTTGCTCTCTTGGCGGGGGTATGGGAGACACACAGGCGGTTGCTCTCTGGGTGGGGGTATGGGTGACACACAGGGGTTTGCTCTCTGGGTGGGGGTATGGGAGACACACAGGGGGTTGCTCTCTGGGCAGGGGTATGGGTGACACACAGGGGGTTGCTCTCTGCGCAGGGGGTATGGGTGACACACAGGGGGTTGCTCTCTGGGTGGGGGTATGGGTGACACACAGGGGGTTGCTCTCTGGATGGGGGTATGGGTGACACACAGGGGGTTGCTCTCTGGGCGGGGGTATGGGTGACACACAGGGGGTTGCTCTCTGGCTGGGGATATGGGTGACACACAGGGGGTTGCTCTCTGGGCGGGGGTATGGGTGACACACAGGGAGTTGCTCTCTGGGTTGGGGTATGGGTGACACACAGGGGGTTGCTGTCTGGGCGGTGGTATGGGTGACACACAGGGGGTTGCTCTCTGGGAGGTGGTATGGGTGACACACAGGGGGTTGCTCTCTGGGTGGGTGTATGGGTGACACACAGGGGGTTGCTCTCTGGGTTGGGGTATGGGTGACACACAGGGGGTTGCTCTCTGGGCGGGGGTATGGGTGACACACAGGGGGTTGCTCTCTGGGCTGGGGGTATGGGTGACACACAGGGGGTTGCTCTCTGGCTGGGGGTATGGGTGACACACAGGGGGTTGCTCTCTGGGCGGGGATATGGGTGACACACAGGGGGTTGCTCACTGGCTGGGGGTATGGGTGACACACAGGGGGTTGCTCTCTGGGCGGGGGTATGGGTGACACACAGGGGGTTGCTCTCTGGGTGGGGGTATGGGTGACACACAGGGGGTTGCTCTCTGGGCGGGGGTATGGGTGACACACAGGGGGTAGCTCTCTGGCTGGGGGTATGGGTGACACACAGGGGGTTGCTCTCTGGATGGGGGTATGGGTGACACACAGGGGGTTGCTGTCTGGCTGGGGGTATGGGTGACACACAGGGGGTTGCTCTCTGGGCGGGGGTATGGGTGACACACAGGGGGTTGCTCTCTGGGCGGGGGTATGGGTGATACACGGTGGGTTGCTCTCTGGGCGGGGGTATGGGTGACACACAGGGGGTTGCTCTCTGTGCGGTGGTATGGGTGACACACAGGGGGTTGCTCTCTGGGCGGGGGTATGAGTGACACCCAGGGGGTTGCTCTCTGGGCGGGGGTATGGGTGATACACGGGGTTGCTCTCTGGGCGGGGGTATGGATGACACACAGGGGGTTGCTCTCTGGGCGGGGGTATGGGTGACACACAGTGGGTTGCTCTCTGGCTGGGGTATGGGTGACACACAGGGGGTTGCTCTCTGGGTGGGGGTATGGGTGACACACAGGGGGTTGCTCTCTGGGTGGGGGTATGGGTGACACACAGGGGGTTGCTCTCTGGATGGGGGTATGGGTGACACACAGGGGGTAGCTCTCTGGGTGGGGGTATGGGTGACACACAGGAGGTTTCTCTCTGGCTGGGGGTATGGGTGACACACAGGGGGTTGCTCTCTGGCTGGGGGTATGAGTGACACACAGGGGGTTGCTCTCTGGCTGGGGGTATGGGTGACACACAGGGGGTTGCTCTCTGGCTGGGGGTATGGGTGACACACAGGGGGTTGCTCTCTGGGCGGGGGTATGGGTGACACACAGGGTGTTGCTCTCTGGGCGGGGGTATGGGTGACACACAGGGGGTTGCTCTCTGGGCGGGGGTATGGGTGACACACAGGGGGTTGCTCTCTGGGCTGGGGGTATGGGTGACACACAGGGGGTTGCTCTCTGGGTGGGGGTATGGGTGACACACAGGGGGTTGCTCTCTGGCTGGGGGTATGGGTGACACACAGGGGGTTGCTCTCTGGGCGGGGGTATGGGTGACACACAGGGGGTTGCTCTCTGGGTGGGGGTATGGTTGACACACAGGGGGTTGCTGTCTGGGTGGGGGTATGGGTGACACACAGGGGGTTGCTCTCTGGGCTGGGGGTATGGGTGACACACAGGGGGTTGCTGTCTGGGCTGGGGGTATGGGTGACACACAGGGGGTTGCTCTCTGGGTGGGGGTATGGGTGACACACAGTGGGTTGCTCTCTGGGTGGGGGTATGGGTGACACACAGGGGGTTGCTGTCTGGGCGGGGGTATGGGTGACACACAGGGGGTTGCTCTCTGGGTGGGGGTATGAGTGACACATAGGTGGTTGCTCTCTGGTGGGGGTATGGGTGACACACAGGGGGTTGCTCTCTGGCTGGGGGTATGGGTGATACACAGGGGGTTGCTCTCTGGGCGGGGGTATGGGTGACACACAGGGGGTTGCTCTCTGGCTGGGGGTATGGGTGACACACAGGGGGTTGCTCTCTGGGCTGGGGGTATGGGTGACACACAGGGGGTTGCTCTCTGGCTGGGGGTATGGGTGACACACAGGGGGTTGCTCACTGGCTGGGGGTATGGGTGACACACAGGAGGTTGCTCTCTGGTTGGGGGTATGGGTGACACACAGGGGGTTGCTCTCTGGGCGGGGGTATGGGTGACACACAGGGGGTTGCTGTCTGGCTGGGGGTATGGTTGACACACAGGGGGTTGCTCTCTGGGCTGGGGGTATGGGTGACACACAGAGGGTTGCTCTCTGGGCGGGGGTATGGGTGACACACAGGGGGTTGCTCACTGGGTGGGGGTATGGGTGACACACAGGGGGTTGCTCTCTGGGTGGGGGTATGGGTGACACACAGGGGGTTGCTCTCTGGGTGGGGGTATGGGTGACACACAGGGGGTTGCTCTCTGGGCGGGGGTATGGGTGACACACAGGGGGTTGCTCTCTGGGTGGGGGTATGGGTGACACACAGGGGGTTGCTCTCTGGGCGGGGGTATGGGTGACACACAGGGGGTTGCTCTCTGGACGGGGGTATGGGTGACACACAGGGGGTTGCTCTCTGGCTGGGGGTATGGGTGACACACAGGGGGTTGCTCTCTGGACGGGGGTATGGGTGACACACAGGGGGTTGCTCTCTGGACGGGGGTATGGGTGACACACAGGGGGTTGCTCTCTGGCTGGGGGTATGGGTGACACACAGGGGGTTGCTCTCTGGACGGGGGTATGGGTGACACACAGGGGGTTGCTCTCTGGGTGGGGGTATGGGTGACACACAGGAGGTTGCTCTCTGGCTGTGGGTATGGGTGACACACAGGGGGTTGCTCTCTGGGTGGGGGTATGAGTGACACACAGGGGGTTGCTCTCTGGCTGGGGGTATGGGTGACACACAGGGGGTTGCTCTCTGGGCGGGGGTATGGGTGACACACAGGGGGTTGCTCTCTGGGCGGGGGTATGGGTGACACACAGGGGGTTGCTCTCTGGCTGGGGGTATGGGAGACACACAGGGGGTTGCTCTCTGGCTGGGGGTATGTGTGACACACAGGGGGTTGCTGTCTGCGTGGGGGTATGGGTGACACACAGGGGTTTGCTGTCTGGGTGGGGGTATGGGTGACACACAGGGGGTTGCTCTCTGGCTGGGGGTATGGGAGACACACAGGGGGTTGCTCTCTTGGCGGGGGTATGGGAGACACACAGGGGGTTGCTCTCTGGGTGGGGGTATGGGTGACACACAGGGGTTTGCTCTCTGGGTGGGGGTATGGGAGACACACAGGGGGTTGCTCTCTGGGCAGGGGTATGGGTGACACACAGGGGGTTGCTCTCTGCGCAGGGGGTATGGGTGACACACAGGGGGTTGCTCTCTGGGTGAGGGTATGGGTGACACACAGGGGGTTGCTCTCTGGGTGGGGGTATGGGTGACACACAGGGGGTTGCTCTCTGGATGGGGGTATGGGTGACACACAGGGGGTTGCTCTCTGGGCGGGGGTATGGGTGACACACAGGGGGTTGCTCTCTGGCTGGGGATATGGGTGACACACAGGGGGTTGCTCTCTGGGCGGGGGTATGGGTGACACACAGGGGGTTGCTCTCTGGGTTGGGGTATGGGTGACACACAGGGGGTTGCTGTCTGGGCGGTGGTATGGGTGACACACAGGGGGTTGCTCTCTGGGAGGTGGTATGGGTGACACACAGGGGGTTGCTCTCTGGGTGGGGGTATGGGTGACACACAGGGGTTTGCTCTCTGGGTTGGGGTATGGGTGACACACAGGGGGTTGCTCTCTGGGCGGGGGTATGGGTGACACACAGGGGGTTGCTCTCTGGGCTGGGGGTATGGGTGACACACAGGGGGTTGCTCTCTGGCTGGGGGTATGGGTGACACACAGGGGGTTGCTCTCTGGGCGGGGGTATGGGTGACACATAGGGGGTTGCTCACTGGCTGGGGGTATGGGTGACACACAGGGGGTTGCTCTCTGGGCGGGGGTATGGGTGACACACAGGGGGTTGCTCTCTGGGTGGGGGTATGGGTGACACACAGGGGGTTGCTCTCTGGGCGGGGGTATGGGTGACACACAGGGGGTAGCTCTCTGGCTGGGGGTATGGGTGACACACAGGGGGTTGCTCTCTGGATGGGGGTATGGGTGACACACAGGGGGTTGCTGTCTGGCTGGGGGTATGGGTGACACACAGGGGGTTGCTCTCTGGGCGGGGGTATGGGTGACACACAGGGGGTTGCTCTCTGGGCGGGGGTATGGGTGATACACGGTGGGTTGCTCTCTGGGCGGGGGTATGGGTGACACACAGGGGGTTGCTCTCTGGGCGGTGGTATGGGTGACACACAGGGGGTTCCTCTCTGGGCGGGGGTATGAGTGACACCCAGGGGATTGCTCTCTGGGCGGGGGTATGGGTGATACACGGGGTTGCTCTCTGGGCGGGGGTATGGGTGACACACAGGGGGTTGCTCTCTGGGCGGGGGTATGGGTGACACACAGTGGGTTGCTCTCTGGCTGGGGTATGGGTGACACACAGGGGGTTGCTCTCTGGGTGGGGGTATGGGTGACACACAGGGGGTTGCTCTCTGGGTGGGGGTATGGGTGACACACAGGGGGTTGCTCTCTGGATGGGGGTATGGGTGACACACAGGGGGTTGCTCTCTGGGTGGGGGTATGGGTGACACACAGCTGGTTTCTCTCTGGCTGGGGGTATGGGTGACACACAGGGGGTTGCTCTCTGGCTGGGGGTATGAGTGACACACAGGGGGTTGCTCTCTGGCTGGGGGTATGGGTGACACACAGGGGGTTGCTCTCTGTCTGGGGGTATGGGTGACACACAGGGGGTTGCTCTCTGGGCGGGGGTATGGGTGACACACAGGGTGTTGCTCTCTGGGCGGGGGTATGGGTGACACACAGGGGGTTGCTCTCTGGGCGGGGGTATGGGTGACACACAGGGGGTTGCTCTCTGGGCTGGGGGTATGGGTGACACACAGGGGGTTGCTCTCTGGGTGGGGGTATGGGTGACACACAGGGGGTTGCTCTCTCGCTGGGGGTATGGGTGACACACAGGGGGTTGCTCTCTGGCTGGGGGTATGGGTGACACACAGGGGGTGGCTCTCTGGGCGGGGGTATGGGTGACACACAGGGGGTTGCTCTCTGGGCGGGGGTATGGGTGACACACAGGGGGTTGCTCTCTGGGCGGGGGTATGGGTGACACACAGGGGGTTGCTCTCTGGGCGGGGGTATGGGTGACGCACAGGGGATTGCTCTCTGGGCGGGGGTATGGGTGACACACAGTGGGTTGCTCTCTGGCTGGGGTATGGGTGACACACAGGGGGTTGCTCTCTGGGTGGGGGTATGGGTGACACACAGGGGGTTGCTCTCTGGATGGGGGTATGGGTGACACACAGGGGGTTGCTCTCTGGGTCGGGGTATGGGTGACACACAGGTGGTTGCTCTCTGGGTGGGGGTATGGGTGACACACAGGGGGTTGCTGTCTGGGCGGGGGTATGGGTGACACACAGGGGGTTGCTCTCTGGCTGGGGTTATGGGTGACACACAGGGGGTTGCTCTCTGGGCTGGGGGTATGGGTGACACACAGGGGGTTGCTCTCTGGGCTGGGAGTATGGGTGACACACAGCGGGTTGCTCTCTGGGCTGGGGGTATGGGTGACACACAGGGGGTTGCTCTCTGGGCTGGGGGTATGGGTGACACACAGGGGGTTGCTCTCTGGGCTGGGGGTATGGGTGACACACAGGGGGTTGCTCTCTGGGCTGGGGGTATGGGTGACACACAGGGGGTTGCTCTCTGGGTGGGGGTATGGGTGACACACAGTGGGTTGCTGTCTGGGCGGGGGTATGGGTGACATACAGGGGGTTGCTGTCTGGGCGGGGGTATGGGTGACACACAGGGGGTTGCTCTCTGGGCGGGGGTATGGGTGACACACAGGGGGTTGCTCTCTGGCTGAGGGTATGAGTGACACACAGGGGGTTGCTCTCTGGGTGGGGGTATGTGTGACACACAGGGGGTTGCTCTCTGGGCGGGGGTATGGGTGACACACAGGGGGTTGCTCTCTGGGCGGGGGTATGGGTGACACACAGGGGGTTGCTCTCTAGGCGGGGGGTATGGGTGACACACAGGGGGTTGCTCTCTGGGCTGGGGGTATGGGTGACACACAGGGGGTTGCTCTCTGGGTGGGGGTATGGGTGACACACAGGGGGTTGCTCTCTGGGCTGGGGGTATGGGTGACACACAGGGGGTTGCTCTCTGGGCTGGGGGTATGGGTGACACACAGGGGGTTGCTCTCTGGGCTGGGGGTATGGGTGACACACAGGGGGTTGCTCTCTGGGCTGGGGGTATGGGTGACACACAGGGGGTTGCTCTCTGGCTGGGGGTATGGGTGACACACAGGGGGTTGCTCTCTGGGCGGGGGTATGGGTGACACACAGTGGGTTGCTCTCTGGGCGGGGGTATGGGTGACACACAGGGGGTTGCTCTCTGGGCAGGGGTATGGGTGACACACAGGGGGTTGCTCTCTGGGCTGGGAGTATGGCTGTCACACAGGGAGTTGCTCTCTGGCTGGGGGTATGGGTGACACACAGGGGGTTGCTCTCTGGGCTGGGGGTATGGGTGACACACAGGGGGTTGCTCTCTGGCTGGGGGTATGGGTGACACACAGGGGGTTGCTCTCTGGGCTGGGGGTATGGGTGACACACAGGGGGTTGCTCTCTGGGCGGGGGTATGGGTGACACACAGGGGGTTGCTCTCTGGGCGGGGGTATGGGTGACACACAGGGGGATGCTCTCTGGGTGGGTGTATGGGTGACACACAGGGGGTTGCTCTCTGGGCGGGGGTATGGGTGACACACAGGGGGTTGCTCTCTGGGCGGGGGTATGGGTGACACACAGGGGGTTGCTCTCTGGGCGGGGGTATGGGTGACACACAGGGGGTTGCTGTCTGGGCTGGGGGTATGGGTGACACACAGGGGGTTGCTCTCTGGGCGGGGGTATGGGTGACACACAGGGGGTTGCTCTCTGGGTGGGGGTATGGGTGACACACAGGGGGTTGCTCTCTGGGTGGTGGTATGGGTGACACACAGGGGGTTGCTCTCTGGGCTGGGGGTATGGGTGACACACAGGGGGTTGCTCTCTGGGCGGCGGTATGGGTGACACACAGGGGGTTGCTCTCTGGATGGGGGTATGGGTGACACACAGGGGGTTTGCTCTCTGGGTGGGGGTATGGGTGACACACAGGGGGTTGCTCTCTGGGCGGGGGTATGGGTGACACACAGGGGGTTGCTCTCTGGGTGGGGGTATGGGTGACACACAGGGGGTTGCTCTCTGGGCTGGGGGTATGGGTGACACACAGGGGGTTGCTGTCTGGGCGGGGGTATGGGTGACACACAGGGGGTTGCTCTCTGGGTGGGGGTATGGGTGACACACAAGGGGTTGCTCTCTGGTTGGGGGTATGGGTGACACACAGGGGGTTGCTCTCTGGGTGGGGGTATGGGTGACACACAGGGGGTTGCTCTCTGGGTGGGGGTATGGGTGACACACAGGGGGTTGCTCTCTGGGTGGGGGTATGGGTGACACACAGGGGGTTGCTCTCTGGGCTGGGGGTATGGGTGACACACAGGGGGTTGCTCTCTGGGCGGGGGTATGGGTGACACACAGGGGGTTGCTCTCTGGATGGGGGTATGGGTGACACACAGGGGGTTTGCTCTCTGGGTGGGGGTATGGGTGACACACAGGGGGTTGCTCTCTGGCTGGGGGTATGGGTGACACACAGGGGGTTGCTCTCTGGGTGGGGGTATGGGTGACACACAGGGGGTTGCTCTCTGGCTGGGGGTATGGGTGACACACAGGGGGTTGCTCTCTGGCTGGGGGTATGGGTGACACACAGGGGGTTGCTCTCTGGCTGGGGGTATGGGTGACACACAGGGGGTTGCTCTCTGGGCGGGGGTATGGGTGACACACAGGGGGTTGCTCTCTGGGTGGGGGTATGGGTGACACACAGGGGGTTGCTCTCTGGGCGGGGGTATGGGTGACACACAGGGGGTTGCTGTCTGGGTGGGGGTATGGGTGACACACAGGGGGTTGCTCTCTGGGCGGGGGTATGGGTGACACACAGGGGGTTGCTCTCTGGGCGGGGGTATGCGTGACACACAGGGGGTTGCTCTCTGGCTGGGGGTATGGGTGACACACAGGGGGTTGCTCTCTGGGCGGGGGTATGGGTGACACACAGGGGGTTGCTCTCTTGGCGGGGGTATGGGTGACACACAGGGGGTTGCTCTCTGGGCGGGGGTATGGGTGACACACAGGGGGTTGCTCTCTGGGCGGGGGTATGGGTGACACACAGTCGGTTGCTCTCTGGCTGGGGGTATGGGTGACACACAGGGGGTTGCTCTCTGGGCGGGGGTATGGGTGACACACAGGGGGTTGCTCTCTGGCTGGGGGTATGGGTGTCACACAGGGGGTTGCTGTCTGGGCGGGGTATGGGTGACACACAGGGGGTTGCTCTCTGGGCGGGGGTATGTGTGACACACAGGGGGTTGCTCTCTGGGTGGGGGTATTGGTGACACACAGGGGGTTGCTCTCTGGCTGGGGGTATGGGTGACACACAGGGGGTTGCTCTCTGGCTGGGGGTATGGGTGACACACAGGGGGTTGCTGTCTGGCTGGGGGTATGGGTGACACACAGGGGGTTGCTCTCTGGCTGGGGGTATGGGTGACACACAGGGGGTTGCTCTCTGGGCGGGGGTATGGGTGACACACAGGGGGTTGCTCTCTGGGCGGGGGTATGGGTGACACACAGGGGGTTGCTGTCTGGCTGGGGGTATGGGTGACACACAGGGGGTTGCTCTCTGGCTGGGGGTATGGGTGACACACAGGGGGTTGCTGTCTGGGCGGGGGTATGGGTGACACACAGGGAGTTGCTCTCTGGGCGGGGGTATGGGTGACACACAGGGGGTTGCTCTCTGGGCGGGGGTATGGGTGACACACAGGGGGTTGCTCTCTGGGCGGGTGTATGGGTGACACACAGGGGGTTGCTCTCTGGGCGGGGGTATGAGTGACACACAGGGGGTTGCTCTCTGGGCGGGGGTATGGGTGACACACAGGGGGTTGCTCTCTGGCTGGGGGTATGGGTGACACACAGGGGGTTGCTCTCTGGGTGGGGGTATGGGTGACACACAGGGGGTTGCTCTCTGGGCGGGGGTATGGGTGACACACAGGGGGTTGCTCTCTGGGCGGGGGTATGGGTGACACACAGGGGGTTGCTCTCTGGGCAGGGGTATGAGTGACACACAGGGGGTTGCTCTCTGGGCGGGGGTATGGGTGACACACAGGGGGTTGCTCTCTGGGTGGGGGTATGGGTGACACACAGGGGGTTGCATCTGGGTGGGGGTATGGGTGACACACAGGGGGTTGCTCTCTGGCTGGGGGTATGGGTGACACACAGGGGGTTGCTCTCTGGGCGGGGGTATGGGTGACACACAGGGGGTTGCTCTCTGGGTGGGGGTATGGGTGACACACAGTGGGTTGCTCTCTGGGCGGGGGTATGGGTGACACACAGGGGGTTGCTCTCTGGGCGGGGGTATGGGTGACACACAGGGGGTTGCTCTCTGGGCGGGGGGTATGGGTGACACACAGTCGGTTGCTCTCTGGCTGCGGGTATGGGTGACACACAGTGGGTTGCTCTCTGGGCGGGGGTATGGGTGACACACAGGGGGTTGCTCTCTAAGCGGGGGTATGGGTGACACACTGGGGGATGCTCTCTGTGCGGGTGTATGGGTGACACACAGGGGATTGCTCTCTGGGCGGGGGTATGGGTGACACACAGGGGGTTGCTCTCTGGGCGGGGGTATGGGTTACACACAGGGGGTTGCTCTCTGGGCGGGGGTATGGGTGACACACAGGGGGTTTGCTCTCTGGGTGGGGGTATGGGTGACACACAGGGGGTTGCTCTCTGGCTGGGGGTATGGGTGACACACAGGGGGTTGCTCTCTGGGTGGGGGTATGGGTGACACACAGGGGGTTGCTCTCTGGGCGGGGGTATGTGTGACACACAGGGGGTTGCTCTCTGGGCGGGGGTATGGGTGACACACAGGGGGTTGCTCTCTGGCTGGGGGTATGGTTGACACACAGGGGGTTGCTCTCTGGGCTGGGGGTATGGGTGACACACAGGGGGTTGCTCTCTGGCTGGGGGTATGGGTGACACACAGGGGGTTGCTCTCTGGGCGGGGGTATGGGTGACACACAGGGGGTTGCTCTCTGGGCGGGGGTATGGGTGACACACAGGGGGTTGCTCTCTGGGCGGGGGTATGGGTGACACACAGGGGGTTGCTCTCTGGGCGGGGGTATGGGTGACGCACAGGGGATTGCACTCTGGGCGGGGGTATGGGTGACACACAGTGGGTTGCTCTCTGGCTGGGGTATGGGTGACACACAGGGGGTTGCTCTCTGGCTGGGGGTATGGGTGACACACAGGGGGTTGCTCTCTGGGCGGGGGTATGGGTGACACACAGTGGGTTGCTCTCTGGCTGGGGTATGGGTGACACACAGTGGGTTGCTCTCTGGCTGGGGTATGGGTGACACACAGGGGGTTGCTCTCTGGGTGGGGGTATGGGTGACACACAGGGGGTTGCTCTCTGGGCGGGGGTATGGGTGACACAAAGGGGGTTGCTCTCTGGCTGGGGTATGGGTGACACACAGGGGGTTGCTCTCTGGGTGGGGGTATGGGTGACACACAGGGGGTTGCTCTCTGGGTGGGGGTATGGGTGACACACAGGGGGTTGCTCTCTGGGCGGGGGTATGGGTGACACACAGGGGGTTGCTCTCTGGCTGGGCTATGGGTGACACACAGGGGGTTGCTCTCTGGGTGGGGGTATGGGTGACACACAGTGGGTTGCTCTCTGGTTGGGGTATGGGTGACACACAGTGGGTTGCTCTCTGGCTGGGGTATGGGTGACACACAGTGGGTTGCTCTCTGGCTGGGGTATGGGTGACACACAGGGGGTTGCTCTCTGGGTGGGGGTATGGGTGACACACAGGGGGTTGCTCTCTGGGCGGGGGTATGGGTGACACACAGTGGGTTGCTCTCTGGCTGGGGTATGCGTGACACACAGGGGGTTGCTCTCTGGGTGGGGGTATGGTTGACACACAGGGGGTTGCTCTCTGGTTGGGGGTATGGGTGACACACAGGGGGTTGCTCTCTGGATGGGGGTATGGGTGACACACAGGGGGTTGCTATCTGGGGGGGGTATGGGTGACACACAGGTTGTTTCTCTCTGGCTGGGGGTATGGGTGACACACAGGGGGTTGCTCTCTGGCTGGGGGTATGGGTGACACACAGGGGGTTGCTCTCTGGCTGGGGGTATGGGTGACACACAGGGGGTTGCTCTCTGGGCGGGGGTATGGGTGACACACAGGGTGTTGCTCTCTGGGCGGGGGGTATGGGTGACACACAGGCGGTTGCTCTCTGGGCGGGGGGTATGGGTGACACACAGGGGGTTGCTCTCTTGGCTGGGGGTATGGGTGACACACAGGGGGTTGCTCTCTGGGTGGGGGTATGGGTGACACACAGGGGGTTGCTCTCTGGCTGGGGGTATGGGTGACACACAGGGGGTTGCTCTCTGGCTGGGGGTATGGGTGACACACAGGGGGTTGCTCCCTGGGCGGGGGTATGGGTGACACACAGGGGGTTGCTCTCTGGGCGGGGGGTATGGGTGACACACAGGGGGGTTGCTCTCTGGGCGGGGGTATGGGTGACACACAGGGGGTTGCTCTCTGGGCGGGGGTATGGGTGACGCACAGGGGATTGCTCTCTGGGCGGGGGTATGGGTGACACACAGTGGGTTTCTCTCTGGCTGGGGTATGGGTGACACACAGGGGGTTGCTCTCTGGCTGGGGGTATGGGTGACACACAGGGGGTTGCTCTCTGGGCGGGGGTATGGGTGACACACAGTGGGTTGCTCTCTGGCTGGGGTATGGGTGACACACAGGGGGTTGCTCTCTGGGCGGGGGGTATGGGTGACACACAGTGGGTTGCTCTCTGGGCGGGGGTATGGGTGACACACAGTGGGTTGCTCTCTGGCTGGGGTATGGGTGACACACAGGGGGTTGCTCTCTGGCTGGGGGTATGGGTGACACACAGGGGGTTGCTGTCTGGGTGGTGGTATGGGTGACACACAGGGGGTTGCTGTCTGGGCGGGGGTATGGGTGACACACAGGGGGTTGCTGTCTGGGCGGGGGTATGGGTGACACACAGGGGGGTTGCTGTCTGGGCTGGGGGTATGGGTGACAAACAGGGGGTTGCTCTCTGGGCGGGGGTATGGGTGACACACAGGGGGTTGCTCTCTGGGCGGGGGTATGGGTGACACACAGGGGGTTGCTGTCTGGGTTGGGGGTATGGGTGACACACAGGGGGTTGCTCTCTGGGCGGGGGTATGGGTGACAAACAGGGGGTTGCTCTCTGGGTGGGGGTATGGGTGACACACAGGGGGTTGCTCTCTGGGTGGGGGTATGGGTGACACACAGGGGGTTGCTGTCTGGGTGGGGAATGGGTGACACACAGGGGGTTGCTGTCTGGGCGGGGGTATGGGTGACACACAGGGGGTTGCTCTCTGGGCGGGGATATGGGTGACACACAGGGGGTTGCTCTCTGGGTGGGGGTATGGGTGACACACAGGGGGTTGCTCTCTGGGCGGGGGTATGGGTGACACACAGGGGGTTGCTCTCTGGGCGGGGGTATGGGTGACACACAGGGGGTTGCTGTCTGGGCGGGGGTATGGGTGACACACAGGGGGTTGCTCTCTGGGCGGGGGTATGGGTGACACACAGGGGGTTGCTCTCTGGGTGGGGGTATGGGTGACACACAGGGGGTTGCTCTCTGGGCGGGGGTATGGGTGACACACAGGGGGTTGCTCTCTGGGCGGGGGTATGGGTGACACACAGGGGGTTGCTCTCTGGGCGGGGGTATGGGTGACACACAGGGGGTTGCTCTCTGGGTGGGGGTATGGGTGTCACACAGGGGGTTGCTCTCTGCCTGGGGGTATGGGTGACACACAGTGGGTTGCTCTCTGGGTGGGGTTATGGGTGACACACAGGGGGTTGCTCTCTGGGCTGGGGGTATGGGTGACACACAGGGGGTTGCTCTCTGGGCGGGGGTATGGGTGACACACAGTGGGTTGCTCTCTGGCTGGGGTATGGGTGACACACAGGGGGTTGCTCTCTGGGCGGGGGTATGGGTGACACACAGTGGGTTGCTCTCTGGGCGGGGGTATGGGTGACACACAGTGGGTTGCTCTCTGGCTGGGGTATGGGTGACACACAGGGGGTTGCTCTCTGGCTGGGGGTATGGGTGACACACAGGGGGTTGCTGTCTGGGTGGTGGTATGGGTGACACACAGGGGGTTGCTGTCTGGGCGGGGGTATGGGTGACACACAGGGGGTTGCTGTCTGGGCGGGGGTATGGGTGACACACAGGGGGTTGCTGTCTGGGCTGGGGGTATGGGTGACAAACAGGGGGTTGCTCTCTGGGCGGGGGTATGGGTGACACACAGGGGGTTGCTCTCTGGGCGGGGGTATGGGTGACACACAGGGGGTTGCTGTCTGGGTTGGGGGTATGGGTGACACACAGGGGGTTGCTCTCTGGGCGGGGGTATGGGTGACAAACAGGGGGTTGCTCTCTGGGTGGGGGTATGGGTGACACACAGGGGGTTGCTCTCTGGGTGGGGGTATGGGTGACACACAGGGGGTTGCTGTCTGGGTGGGGAATGGGTGACACACAGGGGGTTGCTGTCTGGGCGGGGGTATGGGTGACACACAGGGGGTTGCTCTCTGGGCGGGGATATGGGTGACACACAGGGGGTTGCTCTCTGGGTGGGGGTATGGGTGACACACAGGGGGTTGCTCTCTGGGCGGGGGTATGGGTGACACACAGGGGGTTGCTCTCTGGGCGGGGGTATGGGTGACACACAGGGGGTTGCTGTCTGGGCGGGGGTATGGGTGACACACAGGGGGTTGCTCTCTGGGCGGGGGTATGGGTGACACACAGGGGGTTGCTCTCTGGGCGGGGGTATGGGTGACACACAGGGGGTTGCTCTCTTGGCTGGGGGTATGGGTGACACACAGGGGGTTGCTCTCTGGGTGGGGGTATGGGTGACACACAGGGGGTTGCTCTCTGGCTGGGGGTATGGGTGACACACAGGGGGTTGCTCTCTGGCTGGGGGTATGGGTGACACACAGGGGGTTGCTCCCTGGGCGGGGGTATGGGTGACACACAGGGGGTTGCTCTCTGGGCGGGGGTATGGGTGACACACAGGGGGTTGCTCTCTGGGCGGGGGTATGGGTGACACACAGGGGGTTGCTCTCTGGGCGGGGGTATGGGTGACGCACAGGGGATTGCTCTCTGGGCGGGGGTATGGGTGACACACAGTGGGTTTCTCTCTGGCTGGGGTATGGGTGACACACAGGGGGTTGCTCTCTGGCTGGGGGTATGGGTGACACACAGGGGGTTGCTCTCTGGGCGGGGGTATGGGTGACACACAGTGGGTTGCTCTCTGGCTGGGGTATGGGTGACACACAGGGGGTTGCTCTCTGGGCGGGGGTATGGGTGACACACAGTGGGTTGCTCTCTGGGCGGGGGTATGGGTGACACACAGTGGGTTGCTCTCTGGCTGGGGTATGGGTGACACACAGGGGGTTGCTCTCTGGCTGGGGGTATGGGTGACACACAGGGGGTTGCTGTCTGGGTGGTGGTATGGGTGACACACAGGGGGTTGCTGTCTGGGCGGGGGTATGGGTGACACACAGGGGGTTGCTGTCTGGGCGGGGGTATGGGTGACACACAGGGGGTTGCTGTCTGGGCTGGGGGTATGGGTGACAAACAGGGGGGTTGCTCTCTGGGCGGGGGTATGGGTGACACACAGGGGGTTGCTCTCTGGGCGGGGGTATGGGTGACACACAGGGGGTTGCTGTCTGGGTTGGGGGTATGGGTGACACACAGGGGGTTGCTCTCTGGGCGGGGGTATGGGTGACAAACAGGGGGTTGCTCTCTGGGTGGGGGTATGGGTGACACACAGGGGGTTGCTCTCTGGGTGGGGGTATGGGTGACACACAGGGGGTTGCTGTCTGGGTGGGGAATGGGTGACACACAGGGGGTTGCTGTCTGGGCGGGGGTATGGGTGACACACAGGGGGTTGCTCTCTGGGCGGGGATATGGGTGACACACAGGGGGTTGCTCTCTGGGTGGGGGTATGGGTGACACACAGGGGGTTGCTCTCTGGGCGGGGGTATGGGTGACACACAGGGGGTTGCTCTCTGGGCGGGGGTATGGGTGACACACAGGGGGTTGCTGTCTGGGCGGGGGTATGGGTGACACACAGGGGGTTGCTCTCTGGGCGGGGGTATGGGTGACACACAGGGGGTTGCTCTCTGGGTGGGGGTATGGGTGACACACAGGGGGTTGCTCTCTGGGCGGGGGTATGGGTGACACACAGGGGGTTGCTCTCTGGGCGGGGGTATGGGTGACACACAGGGGGTTGCTCTCTGGGCGGGGGTATGGGTGACACACAGGGGGTTGCTCTCTGGGTGGGGGTATGGGTGTCACACAGGGGGTTGCTCTCTGCCTGGGGGTATGGGTGACACACAGTGGGTTGCTCTCTGGGTGGGGTTATGGGTGACACACAGGGGGTTGCTCTCTGGGCTGGGGGTATGGGTGACACACAGGGGGTTGCTCTCTGGGCGGGGGTATGGGTGACACACAGTGGGTTGCTCTCTGGCTGGGGTATGGGTGACACACAGGGGGTTGCTCTCTGGGCGGGGGTATGGGTGACACACAGTGGGTTGCTCTCTGGGCGGGGGTATGGGTGACACACAGTGGGTTGCTCTCTGGCTGGGGTATGGGTGACACACAGGGGGTTGCTCTCTGGCTGGGGGTATGGGTGACACACAGGGGGTTGCTGTCTGGGTGGTGGTATGGGTGACACACAGGGGGTTGCTGTCTGGGCGGGGGTATGGGTGACACACAGGGGGTTGCTGTCTGGGCGGGGGTATGGGTGACACACAGGGGGTTGCTGTCTGGGCTGGGGGTATGGGTGACAAACAGGGGGTTGCTCTCTGGGCGGGGGTATGGGTGACACACAGGGGGTTGCTCTCTGGGCGGGGGTATGGGTGACACACAGGGGGTTGCTGTCTGGGTTGGGGGTATGGGTGACACACAGGGGGTTGCTCTCTGGGCGGGGGTATGGGTGACAAACAGGGGGTTGCTCTCTGGGTGGGGGTATGGGTGACACACAGGGGGTTGCTCTCTGGGTGGGGGTATGGGTGACACACAGGGGGTTGCTGTCTGGGTGGGGAATGGGTGACACACAGGGGGTTGCTGTCTGGGCGGGGGTATGGGTGACACACAGGGGGTTGCTCTCTGGGCGGGGATATGGGTGACACACAGGGGGTTGCTCTCTGGGTGGGGGTATGGGTGACACACAGGGGGTTGCTCTCTGGGCGGGGGTATGGGTGACACACAGGGGGTTGCTCTCTGGGCGGGGGTATGGGTGACACACAGGGGGTTGCTGTCTGGGCGGGGGTATGGGTGACACACAGGGGGTTGCTCTCTGGGCGGGGGTATGGGTGACACACAGGGGGTTGCTCTCTGGGTGGGGGTATGGGTGACACACAGGGGGTTGCTCTCTGGGCGGGGGTATGGGTGACACA
Organism: Hemitrygon akajei; assembly: GCF_048418815.1. NCBI lineage: Eukaryota > Metazoa > Chordata > Chondrichthyes > Myliobatiformes > Dasyatidae > Hemitrygon > Hemitrygon akajei. The sequence goes on from NC_133143.1 coordinate 3,502,062, forward strand.
CAGGGGGTTGCTCTCTGGGCGGGGGTATGGGTGACACACAGGGGGTTGCTCTCTGGGCGGGGGTATGGGTGACACACAGGGGGTTGCTCTCTGGGTGGGGGTATGGGTGTCACACAGGGGGTTGCTCTCTGCCTGGGGGTATGGGTGACACACAGTGGGTTGCTCTCTGGGTGGGGTTATGGGTGACACACAGGGGGTTGCTCTCTGGGCTGGGGGTATGGGTGACACACAGGGGGTTGCTCTCTGGGCGGGGGTATGGGTGACACACAGGGGATTGCTCTCTGGGCGGGGGTATGGGTGACACACAGTGGGTTGCTCTCTGGCTGGGGTATGGGTGACACACAGGGGGTTGCTCTCTGGCTGGGGGTATGGGTGACACACAGGGGGTTGCTCTCTGGGTGGGGGTATGGGTGACACACAGTGGGTTGCTCTCTGGCTGGGGTATGGATGACACACAGTGGTTTGCTCTCTGGCTGGGGTATGGGTGACACACAGGGGGTTGCTCTCTGGGTGGGGGTATGGGTGACACACAGGGGGTTGCTCTCTGGGCGGGGGTATGGGTGACACACAGGCGGTTGCTCTCTGGCTGGGGTATGGGTGACACACAGGGGGATGCTCTCTGGGTGGGGGTATGGGTGACACCCAGGGGGTTGCTCACTGGCTGGGGGTATGGGTGACACACAGGGGGTTGCTCTCTGGCTGGGGGTATGGGTGACACACAGGGGGTTGCTCTCTGGGCAGGGGTATGGGTGACACACAGGGGGTTGCTCTCTGGGCGGGGGTATGGGTGACACACAGGGGGTTGCTCTCTGGATGGGGGTATGGGTGACACACAGGGGGTTGCTCTCTGGGTCGGGGTATGGGTGACACACAGGTGGTTGCTCTCTGGGTGGGGGTATGGGTGACACACAGGGGGTTGCTGTCTGGGCGGGGGTATGGGTGACACACAGGGGGTTGCTCTCTGGCTGGGGTTATGGGTGACACACAGGGGGTTGCTCTCTGGGCTGGGGGTATGGGTGACACACAGGGGGTTGCTCTCTGGGCTGGGAGTATGGGTGACACACAGCGGGTTGCTCTCTGGGCTGGGGGTATGGGTGACACACAGGGGGTTGCTCTCTGGGCTGGGGGTATGGGTGACACACAGGGGGTTGCTCTCTGGGCTGGGGGTATGGGTGACACACAGGGGGTTGCTCTCTGGGCTGGGGGTATGGGTGACACACAGGGGGTTGCTCTCTGGGTGGGGGTATGGGTGACACACAGTGGGTTGCTGTCTGGGCGGGGGTATGGGTGACATACAGGGGGTTGCTGTCTGGGCGGGGGTATGGGTGACACACAGGGGGTTGCTCTCTGGGCGGGGGTATGGGTGACACACAGGGGGTTGCTCTCTGGCTGAGGGTATGAGTGACACACAGGGGGTTGCTCTCTGGGTGGGGGTATGGGTGACACACAGGGGGTTGCTCTCTGGGCGGGGGTATGGGTGACCCTCAGGGGGTTGCTCTCTAGGCGGGGGGTATGGGTGACACACAGGGGGTTGCTCTCTGGGCTGGGGGTATGGGTGACACACAGGGGGTTGCTCTCTGGGTGGGGGTATGGGTGACACACAGGGGGTTGCTCTCTGGGCTGGGGGTATGGGTGACACACAGGGGGTTGCTCACTGGGCTGGGGGTATGGGTGACACACAGGGGGTTGCTCTCTGGGCTGGGGGTATGGGTGACACACAGGGGGTTGCTCTCTGGCTGGGGGTATGGGTGACACACAGGGGGTTGCTCTCTGGGCTGGGGGTATGGGTGACACACAGGGGGTTGCTCTCTGGGCTGGGGGTATGGGTGACACACAGGGGGTTGCTCTCTGGGCTGGGGGTATGGGTGACACACAGGGGGTTGCTCTCTGGCTGGGGGTATGGGTGACACACAGGGGGTTGCTCTCTGGCTGGGGGTATGGGTGACACACAGGGGGTTGCTCTCTGGGCAGGGGTATGGGTGACACACAGGGGGTTGCTCTCTGGGCTGGGAGTATGGCTGTCACACAGGGAGTTGCTCTCTGGCTGGGGGTATGGGTGACACACAGGGGGTTGCTCTCTGGGCTGGGGGTATGGGTGACACACAGGGGGTTGCTCTCTGGCTGGGGGTATGGGTGACACACAGGGGGTTGCTCTCTGGGCTGGGGGTATGGGTGACACACAGGGGGTTGCTCTCTGGGCGGGGGTATGGGTGACACACAGGGGGTTGCTCTCTGGGCGGGGGTATGGGTGACACACAGGGGGATGCTCTCTGGGTGGGTGTATGGGTGACACACAGGGGGTTGCTCTCTGGGCGGGGGTATGGGTGACACACAGGGGGTTGCTCTCTGGGCGGGGGTATGGGTGACACACAGGGGGTTGCTCTCTGGGCGGGGGTATGGGTGACACACAGGGGGTTGCTGTCTGGGCTGGGGGTATGGGTGACACACAGGGGGTTGCTCTCTGGGCGGGGGTATGGGTGACACACAGGGGGTTGCTCTCTGGGTGGGGGTATGGGTGACACACAGGGGGTTGCTCTCTGGGTGGTGGTATGGGTGACACACAGGGGGTTGCTCTCTGGGCTGGGGGTATGGGTGACACACAGGGGGTTGCTCTCTGGGCGGCGGTATGGGTGACACACAGGGGATGCTCTCTGGATGGGGGTATGGGTGACACACAGGGGGTTTGCTCTCTGGGTGGGGGTATGGGTGACACACAGGGGGTTGCTCTCTGGGCGGGGGTATGGGTGACACACAGGGGGTTGCTCTCTGGGTGGGGGTATGGGTGACACACAGGGGGTTGCTCTCTGGGCTGGGGGTATGGGTGACACACAGGGGGTTGCTGTCTGGGCGGGGGTATGGGTGACACACAGGGGGTTGCTCTCTGGGTGGGGGTATGGGTGACACACAGGGGGTTGCTCTCTGGTTGGGGGTATGGGTGACACACAGGGGGTTGCTCTCTGGGTGGGGGTATGGGTGACACACAGGGGGTTGCTCTCTGGGTGGGGGTATGGGTGACACACAGGGGGTTGCTCTCTGGGCTGGGGGTATGGGTGACACACAGGGGGTTGCTCTCTGGGCGGGGGTATGGGTGACACACAGGGGGTTGCTCTCTGGATGGGGGTATGGGTGACACACAGGGGGTTTGCTCTCTGGGTGGGGGTATGGGTGACACACAGGGGGTTGCTCTCTGGCTGGGGGTATGGGTGACACACAGGGGGTTGCTCTCTGGGTGGGGGTATGGGTGACACACAGGGGGTTGCTCTCTGGCTGGGGGTATGGGTGACACACAGGGGGTTGCTCTCTGGCTGGGGGTATGGGTGACACACAGGGGGTTGCTCTCTGGCTGGGGGTATGGGTGACACACAGGGGGTTGCTCTCTGGGCGGGGGTATGGGTGACACACAGGGGGTTGCTCTCTGGGTGGGGGTATGGGTGACACACAGGGGGTTGCTCTCTGGGCGGGGGTATGGGTGACACACAGGGGGTTGCTGTCTGGGTGGGGGTATGGGTGACACACAGGGGGTTGCTCTCTGGGCGGGGGTATGGGTGACACACAGGGGGTTGCTCTCTGGGCGGGGGTATGCGTGACACACAGGGGGTTGCTCTCTGGCTGGGGGTATGGGTGACACACAGGGGGTTGCTCTCTGGGCGGGGGTATGGGTGACACACAGGGGGTTGCTCCCTTGGCGGGGGTATGGGTGACACACAGGGGGTTGCTCTCTGGGCGGGGGTATGGGTGACACACAGGGGGTTGCTCTCTGGGCGGGGGTATGGGTGACACACAGTCGGTTGCTCTCTGGCTGGGGGTATGGGTGACACACAGGGGGTTGCTCTCTGGGCGGGGGTATGGGTGACACACAGGGGGTTGCTCTCTGGCTGGGGGTATGGGTGTCACACAGGGGGTTGCTGTCTGGGCGGGGTATGGGTGACACACAGGGGGTTGCTCTCTGGGCGGGGGTATGGGTGACACACAGGGGGTTGCTCTCTGGGTGGTGGTATGGGTGTCACACAGGTTGTTGCTCTCTGGCTGGGGGTATGGGTGACACACAGGGGGTTGCTCTCTGGCTGGGGGTATGGGTGACACACAGGGGGTTGCTGTCTGGCTGGGGGTATGGGTGACACACAGGGGGTTGCTCTCTGGCTGGGGGTATGGGTGACACACAGGGGGTTGCTCTCTGGGCGGGGGTATGGGTGACACACAGGGGGTTGCTGTCTGGCTGGGGGTATGGGTGACACACAGGGGGTTGCTCTCTGGCTGGGGGTATGGGTGACACACAGGGGGTTGCTGTCTGGGCGGGGGTATGGGTGACACACAGGGAGTTGCTCTCTGGGCGGGGGTATGGGTGACACACAGGGGGTTGCTCTCTGGGCGGGGGTATGGGTGACACACAGGGGGTTGCTCTCTGGGCGGGTGTATGGGTGACACACAGGGGGTTGCTCTCTGGGCGGGGGTATGAGTGACACACAGGGGGTTGCTCTCTGGGCGGGGGTATGGGTGACACACAGGGGGTTGCTCTCTGGCTGGGGGTATGGGTGACACACAGGGGGTTGCTCTCTGGGTGGGGGTATGGGTGACACACAGGGGGTTGCTCTCTGGGCGGGGGTATGGGTGACACACAGGGGGTTGCTCTCTGGGCGGGGGGTATGGGTGACACACAGGGGGTTGCTCTCTGGGCGGGGGTATGAGTGACACACAGGGGGTTGCTCTCTGGGCGGGGGTATGGGTGACACACAGGGGGTTGCTCTCTGGGTGGGGGTATGGGTGACACACAGGGGGTTGCTGTCTGGGTGGGGGTATGGGTGACACACAGGGGGTTGCTCTCTGGCTGGGGGTATGGGTGACACACAGGGGGTTGCTCTCTGGGCGGGGGTATGGGTGACACACAGGGGGTTGCTCTCTGGGTGGGGGTATGGGTGACACACAGTGGGTTGCTCTCTGGGCGGGGGTATGGGTGACACACAGTCGGTTGCTCTCTGGCTGGGGGTATGGGTGACACACAGGGGGTTGCTCTCTGGGCGGGGGTATGGGTGACACACAGTCGGTTGCTCTCTGGCTGGGGGTATGGGTGACACACAGGGGGTTGCTCTCTAAGCGGGGGTATGGGTGACACACTGGGGGATGCTCTCTGTGCGGGTGTATGGGTGACACACAGGGGATTGCTCTCTGGGCGGGGGTATGGGTGACACACAGTGGGTTGCTCTCTGGGCGGGGGTATGGGTTACACACAGGGGGTTGCTCTCTGGGCGGGGGTATGGGTGACACACAGGGGGTTTGCTCTCTGGGTGGGGGGTATGGGTGACACACAGGGGGTTGCTCTCTGGCTGGGGGTATGGGTGACACACAGGGGGTTGCTCTCTGGGTGGGGGTATGGGTGACACACAGGGGGTTGCTCTCTGGGCGGGGGGTATGTGTGACACACAGGGGGTTGCTCTCTGGGCGGGGGTATGGGTGACACACAGGGGGTTGCTCTCTGGCTGGGGGTATGGTTGACACACAGGGGGTTGCTCTCTGGGCTGGGGGTATGGGTGACACACAGGGGGTTGCTCTCTGGCTGGGGGTATGGGTGACACACAGGGGGTTGCTCTCTGGGCGGGGGTATGGGTGACACACAGGGGGTTGCTCTCTGGGCGGGGGTATGGGTGACACACAGGGGGTTGCTCTCTGGGCGGGGGTATGGGTGACACACAGGGGGTTGCTCTCTGGGCGGGGGTATGGGTGACGCACAGGGGATTGCACTCTGGGCGGGGGTATGGGTGACACACAGTGGGTTGCTCTCTGGCTGGGTTATGGGTGACACACAGGGGGTTGCTCTCTGGCTGGGGGTATGGGTGACACACAGGGGGTTGCTCTCTGGGCGGGGGTATGGGTGACACACAGTGGGTTGCTCTCTGGCTGGGGTATGGGTGACACACAGTGGGTTGCTCTCTGGCTGGGGTATGGGTGACACACAGGGGGTTGCTCTCTGGGTGGGGGTATGGGTGACACACAGGGGGTTGCTCTCTGGGCGGGGGTATGGGTGACACACAGGGGGTTGCTCTCTGGCTGGGGTATGGGTGACACACAGGGGGTTGCTCTCTGGGTGGGGGTATGGGTGACACACAGGGGGTTGCTCTCTGGGTGGGGGGTATGGGTGACACACAGGGGGTTGCTCTCTGGGCGGGGGTATGGGTGACACACAGGGGGTTGCTCTCTGGCTGGGCTATGGGTGACACACAGGGGGTTGCTCTCTGGGTGGGGGTATGGGTGACACACAGTGGGTTGCTCTCTGGCTGGGGTATGGGTGACACACAGTGGGTTGCTCTCTGGCTGGGGTATGGGTGACACACAGTGGGTTGCTCTCTGGCTGGGGTATGGGTGACACACAGGGGGTTGCTCTCTGGGTGGGGGTATGGGTGACACACAGGGGGTTGCTCTCTGGGCGGGGGTATGGGTGACACACAGTGGGTTGCTCTCTGGCTGGGGTATGGGTGACACACAGGGGGTTGCTCTCTGGGTGGGGGTATGGTTGACACACAGGGGGTTGCTCTCTGGTTGGGGGTATGGGTCACACACAGGGGGTTGCTCTCTGGATGGGGGTATGGGTGACACACAGGGGGTTGCTCTCTGGCTGGGGGTATGGGTGACACACAGGGGGTTGCTCTCTGGGCGGGGGTATGGGTGACACACAGGGTGTTGCTCTCTGGGCGGGGGTATGGGTGACACACAGGGGGTTGCTCTCTGGGCGGGGGTATGGGTGACACACAGGGGGTTGCTCTCTGGGCTGGGGGTATGGGTGACACACAGGGGGTTGCTCTCTGGGTGGGGGGTATGGGTGACACACAGGGGGTTGCTCTCTGGCTGGGGGTATGGGTGACACACAGGGGGTTGCTCTCTGGCTGGGGGTATGGGTGACACACAGGGGGTTGCTCCCTGGGCGGGGGTATGGGTGACACACAGGGGGTTGCTCTCTGGGCGGGGGTATGGGTGACACAAAGGGGGTTGCTGTCTGGGCGGGGGTATGGGTGACACACAGGGGGTTGCTGTCTGGGCGGGGGTATGGGTGACACACAGGGGGTTGCTGTCTGGGCTGGGGGTATGGGTGACAAACAGGGGGTTGCTCTCTGGGCGGGGGGTATGGGTGACACACAGGGGGTTGCTGTCTGGGTTGGGGGTATGAGTGACACACAGGGGGTTGCTCTCTGGGCGGGGGTATGGGTGACACACAGGGGGTTGCTGTCTGGGCGGGGGTATGGGTGACACACAGGGGGTTGCTGTCTGGGCGGGGGTATGGGTGACACACAGGGGGTTGCTGTCTGGGCTGGGGGTATGGGTGACAAACAGGGGGTTGCTCTCTGGGCGGGGGTATGGGTGACACACAGGGGGTTGCTGTCTGGGTTGGGGGTATGAGTGACACACAGGGGGTTGCTCTCTGGGCGGGGGTATGGGTGACAAACAGGGGGTTGCTCTCTGGGTGGGGGTATGGGTGACACACAGGGGGTTGCTCTCTGGGTGGGGGTATGGGTGACACACAGGGGGGTTGCTGTCTGGGTGGGGAATGGGTGACACACAGGGGGTTGCTGTCTGGGTGGGGGTATGGGTGACACACAGGGGGTTGCTCTCTGGGCGGGGATATGGGTGACACACAGGGGGTTGCTCTCTGGGTGGGGGTATGGGTGACACACAGGGTGTTGCTCTCTGGGCGGGGGTATGGGTGACACACAGGGGGTTGCTCTCTGGGCGGGGGTATGGGTGACACACAGGGGGTTGCTCTCTGGGCGGGGGTATGGGTGACACACAGGGTGTTGCTCTCTGGGTGGGGGTATGGGTGTCACACAGGGGGTTGCTCTCTGCCTGGGGGTATGGGTGACACACAGTGGGTTGCTCTCTGGGTGGGGTTATGGGTGACACACAGGGGGTTGCTCTCTGGGCTGGGGGTATGGGTGACACACAGGGGGTTGCTCTCTGGGCGGGGGTATGGGTGACACACAGGGGATTGCTCTCTGGGCGGGGGTATGGGTGACACACAGTGGGTTGCTCACTGGCTGGGGTATGGGTGACACACAGGGGGTTGCTCTCTGGCTGGGGGTATGGGTGACACACAGGGGGTTGTTCTCTGGGCGGGGGTATGGGTGACACACAGGGGGTTGCTCTCTGGGCGGGGGTATGGGTGACACACAGGGGGTTGCTCTCTGGGCGGGGGTATGGGTGACACACAGGGGGTTGCTCTCTGGGTGGGGGTATGGGTGACACACAGTGGGTTGCTCTCTGGCTGGGGTATGGGTGACACACAGTGGTTTGCTCTCTGGCTGGGGTATGGGTGACACACAGGGGGTTGCTCTCTGGGTGGGGGAATGGGTGACACACAGGGGGTTGCTCTCTGGGCGGGGGTATGGGTGACACACAGGGGGTTGCTCTCTCGCTGGGGTATGGGTGACACACAGGGGGTTGCTCTCTGGGCGGGGGTATGGGTGACACACAGGGGGTTGCTCTCTGGGTGGGGGTATGGGTGACACCCAGGGGGTTGCTCTCTGGCTGGGGGTATGGGTGACACACAGGGGGTTGCTCTCTGGCTGGGGGTATGGGTGACACACAGGGGGTTGCTCTCTGGGCAGGGGTATGGGTGACACACAGGGGGTTGCTCTCTGGGCGCGGGGTATGGGTGCCACACAGGGGGTTGCTCTCTGGGTGGGGGTATGGGTGACACACAGGGGGTTGCTCTCTGGATGGGGGTATGGGTGACACACAGGGGGTTGCTCTCTGGGTGGGGGTATGGGTGACACACAGGGGGTTGCTCTCTGGGTGGGGGTATGGGTGACACACAGGGGGTTGCTCTCTGGCTGGGGTATGGGTGACACACAGGGGGTTGCTCTCTGGGTGGGGGTATGGGTGACACACAGGGGGTTGCTCTCTGGGCGGGGGTATGGGTGACACACAGGGGGTTGCTCTCTGGCTGGGGTATGGGTGACACACAGGGGGTTGCTCTCTGGGCAGGGGTATGGGTGACACACAGGGGGTTGCTCTCTGGGCGGGGGTATGGGTGCCACACAGGGGGTTGCTCTCTGGGTGGGGGTATGGGTGACACACAGGGGGTTGCTCTCTGGATGGGGGTATGGGTGACACACAGGGGGTTGCTCTCTGGGCGGGGGTATGGGTGACACACAGGGGGTTGCTCTCTGGCTGGGGTATGGGTGACACACAGGGGGTTGCTCTCTGGGCAGGGGTATGGGTGACACACAGGGGGTTGCTCTCTGGGCGGGGGTATGGGTGCCACACAGGGGGTTGCTCTCTGGGTGGGGGTATGGGTGACACACAGGGGGTTACTCTCTGGATGGGGGTATGGGTGACACACAGGGGGTTGCTCTCTGGGTGGGGGGTATGGGTGACACACAGGGGGTTGCTCTCTGGGTGGGGGTATGGGTGACACACAGGGGGTTGCTCTCTGGCTGGGGTATGGGTGACACACAGGGGGTTGCTCTCTGGGTGGGGGTATGGGTGACACACAGGGGGTTGCTCTCTGGGCGGGGGTATGGGTGACACACAGGGGGTTGCTCTCTGGCTGGGGTATGGGTGACACACAGTGGTTTGCTCTCTGGCTGGGGTATGGGTGACACACAGGGGGTTGCTCTCTGGGTGGGGGTATGGGTGACACACAGGGGGTTGCTCTCTGGGCGGGGGTATGGGTGACACACAGGGGGTTGCTCTCTGGCTGGGGTATGGGTGACACACAGGGGGTTGCTCTCTGGGCGGGGGTATGGGTGACACACAGGGGGTTGCTCTCTGGGTGGGGGTATGGGTGACACCCAGGGGGTTGCTCTCTGGCTGGGGGTATGGGTGACACACAGGGGGTTGCTCTCTGGCTGGGGGTATGGGTGACACACAGGGGGTTGCTCTCTGGGCAGGGGTATGGGTGACACACAGGGGGTTGCTCTCTGGGCGGGGGTATGGGTGCCACACAGGGGGTTGCTCTCTGGGTGGGGGTATGGGTGACACACAGGGGGTTGCTCTCTGGATGGGGGTATGGGTGACACACAGGGGGTTGCTCTCTGAGTGGGGGTATGGGTGACACACAGGTGGTTGCTCTCTGGGTGGGGGTATGGGTGACACACAGGGGGTTGCTGTCTGGGCGGGGGTATGGGTGACACACAGGGGGTTGCTCTCTGGCTGGGGGTATGGGTGACACACAGGGGGTTGCTCTCTGGGCTGGGGGTATGGGTGACACACAGGGGGTTGCTCTCTGGGCTGGGGGTATGGGTGACACACAGGGGGTTGCTCTCTGGGCTGGGTGTATGGGTGACACACAGGGGGTTGCTCTCTGGGCTGGGTGTATGGGTGACACACAGGGGGTTGCTCTCTGGGCTGGGGGTATGGGTGACACACAGGGGGTTGCTCTCTGGGTGGGGGTATGGGTGACACACAGGGGGTTGCTCTCTGGCTGGGGGTATGGGTGACACACAGGGGGTTGCTGTTTGGCTGGGGGTATGGGTGACACACAGGGGTTTGCTCTCTGGCTGGGGGTATGGGTGACACACAGGGGGTTGCTCTCTGGGCTGGGGGTATGGGTGACACACAGGGGGTTGCTGTCTGGCTGGGGGTATGGGTGACACACAGGGGGTTGCTCTCTGGGTGGGGGTATGGTTGACACACAGGGGGTTGCTCTCTGGTTGGGGGTATGGGTGACACACAGGGGGTTGCTCTCTGGATGGGGGTATGGGTGACACACAGGGGGTTGCTATCTGGGGGGGGGTATGGGTGACACACAGGGGGTTGCTCTCTGGGCGGGGGGTATGGGTGACACACAGGGGGTTGCTCTCTGGGCGGGGGTATGGGTGACACACAAGGGGTTGCTCTCTGGGTGGGGGTATGGGTGACACACAGGGGGTTTCTCTCTGGCTGGGGGTATGGGTGACACACAGGGGGTTGCTCTCTGGCTGGGGGTATGGGTGACACACAGGGGGTTGCTCTCTGGGCGGGGGTATGGGTGACACACAGGGTGTTGCTCTCTGGGCGGGGGTATGGGTGACACACAGGGGGTTGCTCTCTGGGCGGGGGTATGGGTGACACACAGGGGGTTGCTCTCTGGGCTGGGGGTATGGGTGACACACAGGGGGTTGCTCTCTGGGTGGGGGTATGGGTGACACACAGGGGGTTGCTCTCTGGCTGGGGGTATGGGTGACACACAGGGGGTTGCTCTCTGGCTGGGGGTATGGGTGACACACAGGGGGTTGCTCCCTGGGCGGGGGTATGGGTGACACACAGGGGGTTGCTCTCTGGGCGGGGGTATGGGTGACACACAGGGGGTTGCTCTCTGGGCGGGGGTATGGGTGACACACAGGGGGTTGCTCTCTGGGCGGGGGTATGGGTGACGCACAGGGGATTGCTCTCTGGGCGGGGGAATGGGTGACACACAGTGGGTTGCTATCTGGCTGGGGTATGGGTGACACACAGGGGGTTGCTCTCTGGCTGGGGGTATGGGTGACACACAGGGGGTTGCTGTCTGGGCTGGGGGTATGGGTGACAAACAGGGGGTTGCTCTCTGGGCGGGGGTATGGGTGACACACAGGGGGTTGCTCTCTGGGCGGGGGTATGGGTGACACACAGGGGGTTGCTGTCTGGGTTGGGGGTATGGGTGACACACAGGGGGTTGCTCTCTGGGCGGGGGTATGGGTGACAAACAGGGGGTTGCTCTCTGGGTGGGGGTATGGGTGACACACAGGGGGTTGCTCTCTGGGTGGGGGTATGGGTGACACACAGGGGGTTGCTGTCTGGGTGGGGGTATGGGTGACACACAGGGGGTTGCTGTCTGGGCGGGGGTATGGGTGACACACAGGGGGTTGCTCTCTGGGCGGGGGTATGGGCGACACACAGGGGGTTGCTCTCTGGGCGGGGGTATGGGTGACACACAGGGGGTTGCTCTCTGGGTGGGGGTATGGGTGTCACACAGGGGGTTGCTCTCTGCCTGGGGGTATGGGTGACACACAGTGGGTTGCTCTCTGGGTGGGGTTATGGGTGACACACAGGGGGTTGCTCTCTGGGCTGGGGGTATGGGTGACACACAGGGGGTTGCTCTCTGGGCGGGGGTATGGGTGACACACAGGGGGTTGCTCTCTGGCTGGGGGTATGCGTGACACACAGGGGGTTTGCTCTCTGGCTGGGGGTATGGGTGACACACAGGGGGTTGCTCTCTGGGCGGGGGTATGGGTGACACACAGGGGGTTGCTCTCTGGGCGGGGGTATGGGTGACACACAGGGGGTTGCTCTCTGGGCGGGGGTATGGGTGCCACACAGGGGGTTGCTCTCTGGGTGGGGGTATGGGTGACACACAGGGGGTTGCTCTCTGGATGGGGGTATGGGTGACACACAGGGGGTTGCTCTCTGAGTGGGGGTATGGGTGACACACAGGTGGTTGCTCTCTGGGTGGGGGTATGGGTGACACACAGGGTGTTGCTGTCTGGGCGGGGGTATGGGTGACACACAGGGGGTTGCTCTCTGGCTGGGGGTATGGGTGACACACAGGGGGTTGCTCTCTGGGCTGGGGGTATGGGTGACACACAGGGGGTTGCTCTCTGGGCTGGGGGTATGGGTGACACACAGGGGGTTGCTCTCTGGGCTGGGTGTATGGGTGACACACAGGGGGTTGCTCTCTGGGCTGGGGGTATGGGTGACACACAGGGGGTTGCTCTCTGGGCTGGGGGTATGGGTGACACACAGGGCGTTGCTCTCTGGGTGGGGAATGGGTGACACACAGGGGTTGCTCTCTGGCTGGGGGTATGGGTGACACACAGGGGGTTGCTGTCTGGCTGGGGGTATGGGTGACACACGGGGGTTGCTCTCTGGCTAGGGGTATGGGTGACACACAGGGGTTTGCTCTCTGGTTGGGGGTATGGGTGACACACAGGGGGTTGCTGTCTGGCTGGGGGTATGGGTGACACACAGGGGGTTGCTCTCTGGGTGCGGGTATGGTTGACACACAGGGGGTTGCTCTCTGGTTGGGGGTATGGGTGACACACAGGGGGTTGCTCTCTGGGCGGGGGTATGGGTGACACACAGGGGGTTGCTCTCTGGCTGGGTGTATGGGTGACACACAGGGGGTTGCTCTCTGGGCGGGGGTATGGGTGACACACAGGGGGTTGCTCTCTGGGCGGGGGTATGGTTGACACACAGGGGGTTGCTCTCTGGTTGGGGGTATGGGTGACACACAGGGGGTTGCTCTCTGGGCGGGGGTATGGGTGACACACAGGGGGTTGCTCTCTGGCTGGGGGTATGGGTGACACACAGGGGGTTGCTCTCTGGGCGGGGGTATGGGTGACACACAGGGGGTTGCTATCTGGGGGGGGTATGGGTGACACACAGGTGGTTTCTCTCTGGCTGGGGGTATGGGTGACACACAGGGGTTTGCTTTCTGGCTGGTGGTATGGGTGACACACAGGGGGTTGCTCTCTGGCTGGGGGTATGGGTGACACACAGGGGGTTGCTCTCTGGGCGGGGGTATGGGTGACACACAGGGGGTTGCTCTCTGGGCGGGGGTATGGGTGACACACAGGGGGTTGCTCTCTGGGCGGGGGTATGGGTGACACACAGGGGGTTGCACTCTGGCTGGGGGTATGGGTGACACACAGGGGGTTGCTCTCTGGCTGGGGGTATGGGTGACACACAGATGGTTGCTCTCTGGGCGGGGGTATGGGTGACACACAGGGTGTTGCTCTCTGGGCGGGGGTATGGGTGACACACAGGGGGTTGCTCTCTGGGCGGGGGTATGGGTGACACACAGGGGGTTGCTCTCTGGGCTGGGGGTATGGGTGACACACAGGGGGTTGCTCTCTGGGTGGGGGTATGGGTGACACACAGGGGGTTGTTCTCTGGCTGGGGGTATGGGTGACACACAGGGGGTTGCTCTCTGGCTGGGGGTATGGGTGACACACAGGGGGTTGCTGTCTGGGCGGGGGTATGGGTGACACACAGGGGGTTGCTCTCTGGGCGGGGGTATGGGTGACACACACGGGGTTGCTCCCTGGGCGGGGGTATGGGTGACACACAGGGGGTTGCTCTCTGGGCGGGGGTATGGGTGACACACAGGGGGTTGCTCTCTGGGCGGGGGTATGGGTGACACACACGGGGTTGCTCTCTGGGCGGGGGTATGGGTGACGCACAGGGGATTGCTCTCTGGGCGGGGGTATGGGTGACACACAGTGGGTTGCTCTCTGGCTGGGGTATGGGTGACACACAGGGGGTTGCTCTCTGGCTGGGGGTATGGGTGACACACAGTGGGTTGCTCTCTGGCTGGGGGTATGGGTGACACACAGGGGGTTGCTCTCTGGGCTGGGGGTATGGGTGACACACAGGGGGTTGCTCTCTGGGCTGGGGGTATGGGTGACACACAGGGGGTTGCTCTCTGGGCGGGGGTATGGGTGACACACAGGGGGTTGCTGTCTGGGCGGGGGTATGGGTGACACACAGGGGGTTGCTGTCTGGGCGGGGGTATGGGTGACACACAGGGGGTTGCTCTCTGGGCGGGGGTATGGGAGACACACAGGGGGTTGCTCTCTGGGCGGGGGTATGGGTGACACACAGGGGGTTGCTCTCTGGGTGGGGGTATGGGTGACACACAGGGGGTTGCTCTCTGGGTGGGGGTATGGGTGACACACAGGGGGTTGCTGTCTGGCTGGGGGTATGGGTGACACACAGGGTGTTGCTCTCTGGGCGGGGGTATGGGTGACACACAGGGGGTTGCTCTCTGGGCGGGGGTATGGGTGACACCCAGGGGGTTGCTCTCTGGGCGGGGGTATGGGTGACACACAGGGGGTTGCTCTCTGGGCGGGGGTATGGGTGACACACATGGGGTTGCTCTCTGGGCGGGGGTATGAGTGACACACAGGGGGTTGCTCTCTGGGCGGGGGTATGGGTGACACACAGGGGGTTGCTCTCTGGCTGGGGGTATGGGTGACACACAGGGGTTTGCTCTCTGGCCGGGGGTATTGGTGACACACAGGGGGTTGCTCTCTGGGCTGGGGGTATGGGTGACACACAGGGGGTTGCTCTCTGGGCGGGGGTATGGGTGACACACAGGGGGTTGCTCTCTGGGCGGGGGTATGGGTGACACACAGGGGGTTGCTCTCTGGGCGGGGGTATGGGTGACACACAGGGGGTTGCTGTCTGGCTGGGGGTATGGGTGACACACAGGGAGTTGCTCTCTGGGTGGGGGTATGGGTGACACACAGGGGGTTGCTCTCTGGGCGGGGGTATGGGTGACACACAGGGGGTTGCTCTCTGGCTGGGGGTATGGGTGACACACAGGGGGTTGCTGTCTGGCTGGGGGTATGGGTGACACACAGGGGGTTGCTCTCTGGGCTGGGGTATGGGTGACACACAGGGGGTTTGCTCTCTGGATGGGGGTATGGGTGACACACAGGGGGTTTGCTCTCTGGGTGGGGGTATGGGTGACACACAGGGGGTTTGCTCTCTGGGCTGGGGGTATGGGTGACACACAGGGGGTTTGCTCTCTGGGTGGGGGTATGGGTGACACACAGGGGGTTTGCTCTCTGGGCTGGGGGTATGGGTGACACACAGGGGGTTGCTCTCTGCCTGGGGGTATGGGTGACACACAGGGGGTTGCTCTCTGGCTGGGGGTATGGGTGACACACAGGGGGTTGCTCTCTGGGCGGGGGTATGGGTGACACACAGGGGGTTGCTCTCTGGGTGGGGGTATGGGTGACACACAGGGGGTTGCTCTCTGGGCGGGGGTATGGGTGACACACAGGGGGTTGCTGTCTGGGTGGGGGTATGGGTGACACACAGGGGGTTGCTCTATGGGCGGGGGTATGGGTGACACACAGGGGGTTGCTCTCTGGGCGGGGGTATGGGTGACACACAGGGGGTTGCTCTCTGGGCGGGGGTATGGGTGACACACAGGGGGTTGCTCTCTGGGCGGGGGTATGGGTGACACACAGGGGGTTGCTCTCTGGGCGGGGGTATGGGTGACACACAGGGGGTTGCTCTCTGGGCGGGGGTATGGGTGACACACAGTGGGTTGCTCTCTGGCTGGGGGTATGGGTGACACACAGGGGGTTGCTCTCTGGGCGGGGGTATGGGTGACACACAGGGGGTTGCTCTCTGGCTGGGGGTATGGGTGTCACACAGGGGGTTGCTGTCTGGGCGGGGTATGGGTGACACACAGGGGGTTGCTCTCTGGGCGGGGGTATTGGTGACACACAGGGGGTTGCTGTCTGGGTGGGGGTATGGGTGACACACAGGGTGTTGCTCTCAGGGCGGGGGTATGGGTGACACACAGGGGGTTGCTCTCTGGCTGGGGGTATGGGTGACACACAGGGGGTTGCTGTCTGGGTGGGGGTATGGGTGACACACAGGGTGTTGCTCTCTGGGCGGGGGTATGGGTTACACACAGGGGGTTGCTCTCTGGGCGGGGGTATGGGTGACACACAGGGAGTTGCTCTCTGGGCGGGGGTATGGGTGACACACAGGGGGTTGCTCTCTGGGCGGGGGTATGGGTGACACACAGGGGGTTGCTCACTGGGCGGGGGTATGTGTGACACACAGGGGGTTGCTCTCTGGGCGGGGGTATGGGTGACACACAGGGGGTTGCTCTCTGGGCGGGGGTATGAGTGACACACAGGGGGTTGCTCTCTGGGCGGGGGTATGGGTGACACACAGGGGGTTGCTCTCTGGCTGGGGTTATGGGTGACACACAGGGGGTTGCTCTCTGGGCTGGGGGTATGGGTGACACACAGGTGGTTGCTCTCTGGGCGGGGGTATGGGTGACACACAGGGGGTTGCTCTCTGGGCGGGGGTATGGGTGACACACAGGGGGTTGCTCTCTGGGCGGGGGTATGAGTGACACACAGGGGGTTGCTCTCTGGGCGGGGGTATGGGTGACACACAGGGGGTTGCTCTCTGGGTGGGGGTATGGGTGACACACAGTGGGTTGCTGTCTGGGTGGGGGTATGGGTGACACACAGGGGGTTGCTCTCTGGGTGGGGGTATGGGTGACACACAGGGGGTTGCTGTCTGGGCGGGGGTATGGGTGACACACAGGGGGTTGCTCTCTGGGTGGGGGTATGGGTGACACACAGTGGGTTGCTCTCTGGGTGGGGGTATGGGTGACACACAGGGGGTTGCTCTCTGGGTGGGGGTATGGGTGACACACAGGGGGTTGCTGTCTGGGCGGGGGTATGGGTGACACACAGGGGGTTGCTCTCTGGGTGGGGGTATGGGTGACACACAGGGGGTTGCTCTCTGGGCTGGGGGTATGGGTGACACAGGGGGTTGCTCTCTGGGCGGGGGTATGGGTGACACACAGGGGGTTGCTGTCTGAGCGGGGGTATGTGTGACACACAGGGGGTTGCTCTCTGGGTGGGGGTATGGGTGACACACAGGGGGTTGCTCTCTGGCTGGGGGTATGGGTGACACACAGGGGGTTGCTCTCTGGGCGGCGGTATGGGTGACACACAGGGGGTTGCTCTCTGGGCGGGGGTATGGGTGACACACAGGGGGTTGCTCTCTGGGCGGGGGTATGGGTGACACACAGGGGGTTGCTCTCTGGGTGGGGGTATGGGTGACACACAGGGGGTTGCTCTCTGGGTGGGGGTATGGGTGACACACAGGGGGTTGCTGTCTGGCTGGGGGTATGGGTGACACACAGGGGGTTGCTCTCTGGGCTGGGGGTATGGGTGACACACAGGGGGTTGCTCTCTGGGCGGGGGTATGGGTGACACACAGGGGGTTGGTCTCTGGGCGGGGGTATGGGTGACACACAGGGGGTTGCTCTCTGGCTGTGGGTATGGGTGACACACAGGGGGTTGCTCTCTGGGCGGGGGTATGGGTGACACACAGGGAGTTGCTCTCTGGGCGGGGGTATGGGTGACACACAGGGGGTTGCTCTCTGGGCGGGGGTATGGGTGACACACAGGGGGTTGCTCTCTGGGCGGGGGTATGGGTGACACACAGGGGGTTGCTCTCTGGGCGGGGGTATGAGTGACACACAGGGGGTTGCTCTCTGGGCGGGGGTATGGGTGACACAGAGGGGGTTGCTCTCTGGGCGGGGGTATGGGTGACACACAGGGGGTTGCTCTCTGGGCGGGAGTATGGGTGACACACATGGGGTTGCTCTCTGGGCGGGGGTATGAGTGACACACAGGGGGTTGCTCTCTGGGCGGGGGTATGGGTGACACACAGGGGGTTGCTCTCTGGCTGGGGGTATGGGTGACACACAGGGGTTTGCTCTCTGGCCGGGGGTATGGGTGACACACAGGGGGTTGCTCTCTGGGCTGGGGGTATGGGTGACACACAGGGGGTTGCTCTCTGGGCGGGGGTATGGGTGACACACAGGGGGTTGCTCTCTGGGCGGGGGTATGGGTGACACACAGGGGGTTGCTCTCTGGGTGGGGGTATGGGTGACACACAGGGGGTTGCTGTCAGGGCGGGGGTATGGGTGACACACAGGGGGTTGCTCTCTGGGCGGGGGTATGGGTGACACACAGGGGGTTGCTCTCTGGGTGGGGGTATGGGTGACACACAGGGGGTTGCTCTCTGGTCGGGGGTATGGGTGACACACAGGGGGTTGCTCTCTGGGCGGGGGTATGGGTGACACACAGGGGGTTGCTCTCTGGGCGGGGGTATGGGTGACACACAGGGGGTTGCTCTCTGGCTGGGGGTATGGGTGACACACAGGGGGTTGCTCTCTGGGTGGGGGTATGGGTGACACACAGGGGGTTGCTCTCTGGCTGGGGGTATGGGTGACACACAGGGGGTTGCTCTCTGGGCGGGGGTATGGGTGACACACAGGGGGTTGCTCTCTGGGCGGGGGTATGGGTGACACACAGGGAGTTGCTCTCTGGGCGGGTGTATGGGTGACACACAGGGGGTTGCTCTCTGGGCGGGGGTATGGGTGACACACAGGGGTTTGCTCTCTGGGTGGGGGTATGGGTGACACACAGGGGGTTGCTCTCTGGGCGGGGGTATGGGTGACACACAGGGGGTTGCTGTCTGGCTGGGGGTATGGGTGACACACAGGGGGTTGCTCTCTGGGCTGGGGGTATGGGTGACACACAGGGGGTTGCTCTCTGGGCGGGGGTATGGGTGACACACAGGGGGTTGCTCTCTGGGCGGGGGTATGGGTGACACACAGGGGGTTGCTCTCTGGCTGGGGGTATGAGTGACACACAGGGGGTTGCTCTCTGGGCTGGGGGTAAGGGTGACACACAGGGGGTTGCTCTCTGGGTGGGGGTATGGGTGACACACAGGGGGTTGCTGTCTGGGCGGGGGTATGGGTGACACACAGGGGGTTGCTGTCTGGGCGGGGGTATGGGTGACACACAGGGGGTTGCTCTCTGGGCGGGGGTATGGGTGACACACAGGGGGTTGCTCTCTGGGTGGGGGTATGGGTGACACACAGGGGGTTGCTCTCTGGGCTGGGGGTATGGGTGACACACAGGGGGTTGCTCTCTGGGCTGGGGGTATGGGTGACACACAGGGGGTTGCTCTCTGGGCTGGGGGTATGGGTGACACACAGGGGGTTGCTCTCTGGCTGGGGGTATGGGTGACACACAGGGGGTTGCTCTCTGGGCGTGTGTATGGGTGACACACAGGGGGTTGCTCTCTGGGCGGGGGTATGGGTGACACACAGGGGGTTGCTCTCTGGGCAGGGGGGTATGGGTGATACACAGGGGGTTGCTCTCTGGGCTGGGGGTATGGGTGACACACAGGGGGTTGCTCTCTGGCTGGGGGTATGGGTGACACACAGTGGGTTGCTCTCTGGGCGTGTGTATGGGTGACACACAGGGGGTTGCTCTCTGGGCGGGGGTATGTGTGACACACAGGGGGTTGCTCTCTGGGCAGGGGTATGGGTGACACACAGGGGGTTGCTCTCTGGGCTGGGCTATGGGTGACACACAGGGGGTTGCTCTCTGGGTGGGGGTATGGGTGACACACAGGGGGTTGCTCTCTGGGCGGGGGTATGGGTGACACACAGTGGGTTGCTCTCTGGCTGGGGTATGGGTGACACACAGGGGGTTGCTCTCTGGCTGGGGTATGGGTGACACACAGGGGGTTGCTCTCTGGGTGGGGGTATGGGTGACACACAGGGGGTTGCTCTCTGGGCGGGGGTATGGGTGACACACAGTGGGTTGCTCTCTGGCTGGGGTATGGGTGACACACAGGGGGTTGCTCTCTGGGTGGGGGTATGGGTGACACACAGGGGGTTGCTCTCTGGGTGGGGGTATGGGTGACACACAGGGGGTTGCTCTCTGGATGGGGGTATGGGTGACACACAGGGGGTTGCTCTCTGGGTGGGGGTATGGGTGACACACAGGAGGTTTCTCTCTGGTGGGGGTATGGGTGATACACAGGGGGTTGCTCTCTGGCTGGGGGTATGGGTGACACACAGGGGGTTGCTCTCTGGCTGGGGGTATGGGTGACACACAGGGGGTTGCTCTCTGGGCGGTGGTATGGGTGACACACAGGGTGTTGCTCTCTGGGCGGGGGTATGGGTGACACACAGGGGGTTGCTCTCTGGGCGGGGGTATGGGTGACACACAGGGGGTTGCTCTCTGGGCTGGGGGTATGGGTGACACACAGGGGGTTGCTCTCTGGGTGGGGGTATGGGTGACACACAGGGGGTTGCTCTCTGTGCGGGGGTATGGGTGACACACAGGGGGTTGCTCTCTGGGTGGGGGTATGGGTGACACACAGGGGGTTGCTCTCTGGGCTGGGGGTATGGGTGACACACACGGGGTTGCTCTCTGGCTGGGGGTATGGGTGACACAAAGGGGGTTGCTCTCTGGGCTGGGGGTATGGGTGACACACAGGGGGTTGCTCTCTGGGCTGGGGGTATGGGTGACACACAGGGGGTTGCTCTCTGGGCGGGGGTATGGGTGAGACACAGGGGGTTGCTCTCTGGGCGGGGGTATGGGTGACACACAGGGGGTTGCTGTCTGGGCTGGGGGTATGGGTGACACACAGGGGGTTGCTCTCTGGGCGGGGGTATGGGTGACACACAGGGGGTTGCTCTCTGGGCGGGGGTATGGGTGACACACAGGGGGTTGCTCTCTGGGTGGGGGTATGGGTGACACACAGGGGGTTGCTCTCTGGGTGGGGGTATGGGTGACACACAGGGGGTTGCTGTCTGGGTGGGGGTATGGGTGACACACAGGGGGTTGCTGTCTGGGCGGGGGTATGGGTGACACACAGGGGGTTGCTCTCTGGGCGGGGGTATGGGTGACACACAGGGGGTTGCTCTCTGGGTGGGGGTATGGGTGACACACAGGGGGTTGCTCTCTGGGCTGGGTGTATGGGTGACACACAGGGGGTTGCTCTCTGGCTGGGGGTATGGGTGACACAAAGGGGGTTGCTCTCTGGGCTGGGGGTATGGGTGACACACAGGGGGTTGCTGTCTGGGCGGGGGTATGGGTGACACACAGGGGGTTGCTCTCTGGGCTGGTGGTATGGGTGACACACAGGGGGTTGCTCTCTGGGCGGGGGTATGGGTGACACACAGTGGGTTGCTCTCTGGCTGGGGTATGGGTGACACACAGGGGGTTGCTGTCTGGGCGGGGGTATGGGTGACACACAGGGGGTTGCTCTCTGGGCGGGGGTATGGGTGACACACAGGGGGTTGCTCTCTGGGTGGGGGTATGGGTGACACACAGGGGGTTGCTCTCTGGGCTGGGGGTATGGGTGACACACAGGGGGTTGCTCTCTGGCTGGGGGTATGGGTGACACACAGGGGGTTGCTCTCTGGGCGGGGGTATGGGTGACACAAAGGGGGTTGCTCTCTGGGCTGGGGGTATGGGTGACACACAGGGGGTTGCTCTCTGGGCGGGGGTATGGGTGACACACAGGGGGTTGCTCTCTGGGCGGGGGTATGGGTGACACACAGGGGGTTGCTGTCTGGGCTGGGGGTATGGGTGACACACAGGGGGTTGCTCTCTGGGCGGGGGTATGGGTGACACACAGGGGGTTGCTCTCTGGGCGGGGGTATGGGTGACACACAGGGGGTTGCTCTCTGGGTGGGGGTATGGGTGACACACAGGGGGTTGCTGTCTGGGTGGGGGTATGGGTGACACACAGGGGGTTGCTCTCTGGGCTGGGGGTATGGGTGACACACAGGGGGTTGCTCTCTGGCTGGGGGTATGGGTGACACAAAGGGGGTTGCTCTCTGGGCTGGGGGTATGGGTGACACACAGGGGGTTGCTCTCTGGGCTGGGGGTATGGGTGACACACAGGGGGTTGCTCTCTGGGCGGGGGTATGGGTGACACACAGGGGGTTGCTCTCTGGGCGGGGGTATGGGTGACACACAGGGGGTTGCTGTCTGGGCTGGGGGTATGGGTGACACACAGGGGGTTGCTCTCTGGGCGGGGGTATGGGTGACACACAGGGGGTTGCTCTCTGGGCGGGGGTATGGGTGACACACAGGGGGTTGCTCTCTGGGTGGGGGTATGGGTGACACACAGGGGGTTGCTGTCTGGGTGGGGGTATGGGTGACACACAGGGGGTTGCTGTCTGGGCGGGGGTATGGGTGACACACAGGGGGTTGCTCTCTGGGCGGGGGTATGGGTGACACACAGGGGGTTGCTCTCTGGGCTGGGGGTATGGGTGACACACAGGGGGTTGCTCTCTGGCTGGGGGTATGGGTGACACAAAGGGGTTTGCTCTCTGGGCTGAGGGTATGGGTGACACACAGGGGGTTGCTCTCTGGGCGGGGGTATGGGTGACACACAGGGGGTTGCTCTCTGGGCGGGGGTATGGGTGACACACAGGGGGTTGCTCTCTGGGCGGGGGTATGGGTGACACACAGGGGGTTGCTCTCTGGGTGGGGGTATGGGTGACACACAGGGGGTTGCTGTCTGGGTGGGGGTATGGGTGACACACAGGGGGTTGCTGTCTGGGCGGGGGTATGGGTGACACACAGGGGGTTGCTCTCTGGGCGGGGGTATGGGTGACACACAGGGGGTTGCTCTCTGGGTGGGGGTATGGGTGACACACAGGGGGTTGCTCTCTGGGCGGGGGTATGGGTGACACACAGGGGGTTGCTCTCTGTCTGGGGGTATGGGTGACACACAGGGGGTTGCTCTCTGGCTGGGGGTATGGGTGTCACACAGGGGGTTGCTCTCTGGGCGGGGGTATGGGTGACACACAGGGGGTTGCTCTCTGGGCGGGGGTATGGGTGACACACAGGGGGTTGCTCTCTGGGCGGCGGTATGGGTGACACACAGGGGTTTGCTCTCTGGGTGGGGGTATGGGTGACACACAGGGGGTTGCTGTCTGGGTGGGGGTATGGGTGACACACAGGGGGTTGCTGTCTGGGCGGGGGTATGGGTGACACACAGGGGGTTGCTCTCTGGGCGGGGGTATGGGTGACACACAGGGGGTTGCTCTCTGGGCTGGGGGTATGGGTGACACACAGGGGGTTGCTCTCTGGCTGGGGGTATGGGTGACACAAAGGGGGTTGCTCTCTGGGCTGGGGGTATGGGTGACACACAGGGGGTTGCTCTCTGGGCTGGGGGTATGGGTGACACACAGGGGGTTGCTCTCTGGGCTGGTGGTATGAGTGACACACAGGGGGTTGCTCTCTGGGCGGGGGTATGGGTGACACACAGTGGGTTGCTCTCTGGCTGGGGTATGGGTGACACACAGGGGGTTGCTGTCTGGGCGGGGGTATGGGTGACACACAGGGGGTTGCTCTCTGGGCGGAGGTATGGGTGACACACAGGGGGTTGCTCTCTGGGCTGGGGGTATGGGTGACACACAGGGGGTTGCTCTCTGGGCGGGGGTATGGGTGACACACAGGGGGTTGCTCTCTGGGCGGGGGTATGGGTGACACACAGGGGGTTGCTCTCTGGGTGGGGGTATGGGTGACACACAGGGGGTTGCTGTCAGGGCGGGGGTATGGGTGACACACAGGGGGTTGCTCTCTGGGCGGGGGTATGGGTGACACACAGGGGGTTGCTCTCTGGGTGGGAGTATGGGTGACACACAGGGGGTTGCTCTCTGGTCGGGGGTATGGGTGACACACAGGGGGTTGCTCTCTGGGCGGGGGTATGGGTGACACACAGGGGTTTGCTCTCTGGGCGGGGGTATGGGTGACACACAGGGGGTTGCTCTCTGGCTGGGGGTATGGGTGACACACAGGGGGTTGCTCTCTGGGCGGGGGTATGGGTGACACACAGGAGGTTGCTCTCTGGGTGGGGGTATGGGTGACACACAGGGGGTTGCTCTCTGGGCGGGGGTATGGGTGACACACAGGGGGTTGCTGTCTGGCTGGGGGTATGGGTGACACACAGGGGGTTGCTCTCTGGGCTGGGGGTATGGGTGACACACAGGGGGTTGCTCTCTGGGCGGGGGTATGGGTGACACACAGGGGGTTGCTCTCTGGGCGGGGGTATGGGTGACACACAGGGGGTTGCTCTCTGGCTGGGGGTATGGGTGACACACAGGGGGTTGCTGTCTGGCTGGGGGTATGGGTGACACACAGGGGGTTGCTCTCTGGGCGGGGGTATGGGTGACACACAGGGGGTTGCTCTCTGGCTGGGGGTATGGGTTACACACAGGGGGTTGCTCTCTGGGCGGGGGTATGGGTGACACACAGGGAGTTGCTCTCTGGGCGGGGGTATGGGTGACACACAGGGGGTTGCTCTCTGGGCGGGGGTATGAGTGACACACAGGGGGTTGCTCTCTGGCTGGGGGTATGGGTGACACACAGGGGGTTGCTCTCTGGCTGGGGGTATGGGTGACACACAGGGGGTTGCTCTCTGGGAGGTGGTATGGGTGACACACAGGGGGTTGCTCTCTGGGTGGGGGTATGGGTGACACACAGGGGGTTGCTCTCTGGGCTGGGGGTATGGGTGACACACAGGGGTTTGCTCTCTGGGCGGGGGTATGGGTGACACACAGGGGGTTGCTCTCTGGGCGGGGGTATGGGTGACACACAGTGGGTTGCTCTCTGGCTGGGGTATGGGTGACACACAGGGGGTTGCTGTCTGGGCGGGGGTATGGGTGACACACAGGGGGTTGCTCTCTGGGCGGAGGTATGGGTGACACACAGGGGGTTGCTCTCTGGGCTGGGGGTATGGGTGACACACAGGGGGTTGCTCTCTGGGCGGGGGTATGGGTGACACACAGGGGGTTGCTCTCTGGGCGGGGGTATGGGTGACACACAGGGGGTTGCTCTCTGGGTGGGGGTATGGGTGACACACAGGGGGTTGCTGTCAGGGCGGGGGTATGGGTGACACACAGGGGGTTGCTCTCTGGGCGGGGGTATGGGTGACACACAGGGGGTTGCTCTCTGGGTGGGAGTATGGGTGACACACAGGGGGTTGCTCTCTGGTCGGGGGTATGGGTGACACACAGGGGGTTGCTCTCTGGGCGGGGGTATGGGTGACACACAGGGGTTTGCTCTCTGGGCGGGGGTATGGGTGACACACAGGGGGTTGCTCTCTGGCTGGGGGTATGGGTGACACACAGGGGGTTGCTCTCTGGGCGGGGGTATGGGTGACACACAGGAGGTTGCTCTCTGGGTGGGGGTATGGGTGACACACAGGGGGTTGCTCTCTGGGCGGGGGTATGGGTGACACACAGGGGGTTGCTGTCTGGCTGGGGGTATGGGTGACACACAGGGGGTTGCTCTCTGGGCTGGGGGTATGGGTGACACACAGGGGGTTGCTCTCTGGGCGGGGGTATGGGTGACACACAGGGGGTTGCTCTCTGGGCGGGGGTATGGGTGACACACAGGGGGTTGCTCTCTGGCTGGGGGTATGGGTGACACACAGGGGGTTGCTGTCTGGCTGGGGGTATGGGTGACACACAGGGGGTTGCTCTCTGGGCGGGGGTATGGGTGACACACAGGGGGTTGCTCTCTGGCTGGGGGTATGGGTTACACACAGGGGGTTGCTCTCTGGGCGGGGGTATGGGTGACACACAGGGAGTTGCTCTCTGGGCGGGGGTATGGGTGACACACAGGGGGTTGCTCTCTGGGCGGGGGTATGAGTGACACACAGGGGGTTGCTCTCTGGCTGGGGGTATGGGTGACACACAGGGGGTTGCTCTCTGGCTGGGGGTATGGGTGACACACAGGGGGTTGCTCTCTGGGAGGTGGTATGGGTGACACACAGGGGGTTGCTCTCTGGGTGGGGGTATGGGTGACACACAGGGGGTTGCTCTCTGGGCTGGGGGTATGGGTGACACACAGGGGTTTGCTCTCTGGGCGGGGGTATGGGTGACACACAGGGGGTTGCTCTCTGGATGGGGGTATGGGTGACACACAGGGGGTTGCTCTCTGGGCGGGGGTATGGGTGACACACAGGGGGTTGCTCTCTGGGCGGGGGTATGGGTGACACACAGGGGGTTTGCTCTCTGGGTGGGGGTATGGGTGACACACAGGGGGTTGCTCTCTGGGCGGGGGTATGGGTGACACACAGGGGGTTGCTCTCTGGGCGGGGGTATGGGTGACACACAGGGGGTTGCTCTCTGGGCGGGGGTATGGGTGACACACAGGGGGTTGCTCTCTGGGCGGGGGTATGGGTGACACACAGGGGGTTGCTGTCTGGGCTGAGGGTATGGGTGACACACAGGGGGTTGCTCTCTGGGCGGGGGTATGGGTGACACACAGGGGGTTGCTCTCTGGGTGGGGGTATGGGTGACACACAGGGGGTTGCTCTCTGGGTGGGGGTATGGGTGACACACAGGGGGTTGCTCTCTGGGTGGGGGTATGGGTGACACACAGGGGGTTGCTCTCTGGGCTGGGGGTATGGGTGACACACAGGGGGTTGCTCTCTGGGCGGGGGTATGGGTGACACACAGGGGGTTGCTCTCTGGATGGGGGTATGGGTGACACACAGGGGGTTTGCTCTCTGGGTGGGGGTATGGGTGACACACAGGGGGTTGCTCTCTGGCTGGGGGTATGGGTGACACACAGGGGGTTGCTCTCTGGGTGGGGGTATGGGTGACACACAGGGGGTTGCTCTCTGGCTGGGGGTATGGGTGACACACAGGGGGTTGCTCTCTGGCTGGGGGTATGGGTGACACACAGGGTGTTGCTCTCTGGCTGGGGGTATGGGTGACACACAGGGGTTTGCTCTCTGGGTGGGGGTATGAGTGACACACAGGGGGTTGCTCTCTGGGCGGGGGTATGGGTGACACACAGGGGGTTGCTCTCTGGGTGGGGGTATGGGTGACACACAGGGGGTTGCTGTCTGGCTGGGGGTATGGGTGACACACAGGGGGTTGCTCTCTGGGCTGGGGGTATGGGTGACACACAGGGGGTTGCTCTCTGGGCGGGGGTATGGGTGACACACAGGGGGTTGCTCTCTGGGCGGGGGTATGGGTGACACACAGGGGGTTGCTCTCTGGCTGGGGGCATGGGTGACACACAGGGGGTTGCTCTCTGGGCGGGGGTATGGGTGACACACAGGGGGTTGCTGTCTGGGCGGGGGTATGGGTGACACACAGGGGTTGCTCTCTGGCTGGGGGTATGGGTGACACACAGGGGGTTGCTCTCTGGGCGGGGGTATGGGTGACACACAGGGGGTTGCTCTCTGGGCGGGGGTATGGGTGACACACAGGGGGTTGCTCTCTGGCTGGGGGTATGGGTGACACACAGGGGGTTGCTGTCTGGGCGGGGGTATGGGTGACACACAGGGGGTTGCTCTCTGGGCGGGTGTATGGGTGACACACAGGGGGTTGCTCTCTGGGCGGGGGTATGGGTGACACACAGGGGGTTGCTCTCTGGGCGGGGGTATGGGTGACACACAGGGGGTTGCAGTCTGGATGGGGGTATGGGTGACACACAGGGGGTTGCTCTCTGGGCGGGGGTATGGGTGACACACAGGGGGTTGCAGTCTGGATGGGGGTATGGGTGACACACAGGGGGTTGCTCTCTGGGCGGGGGTATGGGTGACACACAGGGGGTTGCTCTCTGGGTGGGGGTATGGGTGACACACAGGGGGTTGCTCTCTGGGCGGGGGTATGGGTGACACACAGGGGGTTGCTCTCTGGCTGGGGGTATGGGTGACACACAGGGGGTTGCTCTCTGGGCGGGGGTATGGGTGACACACAGGGGGTTGCTCTCTGGCTGGGGGTATGGGTGACACACAGGGGGTTGCTCTCTGGGTGGGGGTATGGGTGACACACAGGGGGTTGCTGTCTGGGCGGGGGTATGGGTGACACACAGGGGGTTGCTCTCTGGGCGGGGGTATGGGTGACACACAGGGGGTTGCTCTCTGGGCGGGGTTATGGGTGACACACAGGGGGTTGCTCTCTGGGCGGGGGTATGGGTGACACACAGGGTGTTGCTCTCTGGCTGGGGGTATGGGTGACACACAGGGGGTTGCTCTCTGGCTGGGGGTATGGGTGACACACAGGGAGTTGCTCTCTGGCTGGGGGTATGGGTGACACACAGGGGGTTGCTCTCTGGGCGGGGGTATGGGTGACACACAGGGGGTTGCTCTCTGGGCGGGGGTATGGGTGACACACAGGGGGTTGCTCTCTGGGCGGGGGTATGGGTGACACACAGGGGGTTGCTCTCTGGGCGGGGGTATGGGTGACACACAGGGGGTTGCTCTCTGGGCGGGGGTATGAGTGACACACAGGGGGTTGCTCTCTGGGCGGGGGTATGGGTGACACACAGGGGGTTGCTCTCTGGGCGGGGGTATGGGTGACACACAGGGGTTTGCTGTCTGGGCTGGGGTATGGGTGACACACAGAGGGTTGCTCTCTGGCTGGGGGTATGAGTGACACACAGGGGGTTGCTCTCTGGGCGGGGGTATGGGTGACACACAGGGGGTTGCTCTCTGGGCGGGGGTATGGGTGACACACAGGGGTTTGCTGTCTGGGTGGGGGTATGGGTTACACACAGGGGGTTGCTCTCTGGGCTGGGGTATGGGTGACACACAGGGGGTTGCTCTCTGGGCTGGGTTGGCTGGGTTCCAGGAGTGGGTTGAGTGACATGAGTGGAGACACGGTCCACCTGGTCACCGATCTGCGCGACGTGGGGATCCGGGGTTCTCCATGACCTCCCGGAGGAGTTGGTTGTGCTGTCCCAGTAGGGAACCCTGGCTGGCGAGGGGTTGAAGGGTATTTGTGTCCCCTGGGTCTATGGTGCCAGATCGCTCTGTTGCAGTGGACGGGTGAACCCATACACAGGACGCTGGCACGGAGATGGAGTTGGGATGCAGACGAGGGCGTGAGTGTGGCTGGAACTGAACGGCAAACAGGAGAATGAACGGAAAGGCAGGCGGCAGGCGATACTTTATCCTGACACTCTGGGGCCAGCGCTAACTCTAGCTTGGATGTGAGAGGAGAGTACAGGCTGAACAGTCTTATGTACGGGAGGTGTCTTTTTCTGATAGTTTATGTACAATTAAAATCACCCATCACGATAACCACTATTACTGCACCATTCCAGAATCTGTCTCCTTATCTGTTCCTCGATGACCCTGTTACTATTGGGTGGTTTATAAAAAACACCCAGTAGAGTTATTGCCCCCTTCCTGTTTTGAACTTCCACTCACAGAGACTCAGTAGAAATCTCTTCATGACTTCCTCCCTTTCTGCAGCTGTGACACTATCTCTGATCAGCAGTGCCACACCCCCACCTCTTTGCATCCCTCCCTGTCCTTACTGAAAAATCTAAAGCCTGGCTTTAAGTAGCCATTCCTGCTCCTGAGCCATCCAAGTCTCTGTAATGGCTGCAACATCATAGGTCCAAGTGCTGATCCACTCTCTAAGCTCATCCGCTTTGTTCATGATGCCTCTTGCATTAAAATAGACACATCTCAAACCATCAGTCTGAACGTATCCCTTCTCTATCACCTGCCTATCCTCCCTCTCTCACTGTCTCCAAGCTTTCTCTATTTGTGAGCCAACTGCCCCTTCCTCCATCTCTTCAGTTCAGTTCCCAACCCTCAGCAATTCTAGTTTAAGCTCTCCCCAACAGCCTTAGCAAACCTCCCTGCCGGGGTATTGGTCCCCTGTGGATTCAAGTGCAGCCCATCCTTTTTGTTGACCCAGAGAATAAACAATTTTCTAGAATAGGGAGTCCAAAATTCAGGAGGTTGGGTTTAGAGAGAGAGGAGAAAGATTTATAAGGGACCTGAGGGCAACGTTTTCACGCAGACAATGGCGGGTTTATGGAACAAGCAGCCAGTGGAAGTGGTTGAGGCAGGTACAATAGAATCATTTAAGAAACACTTGGTCAAGTAAATTCAGGAGTGGGACTTAGAAGGATGCAGGCTGAATGGGACTATCTGGGTGGGCAAAGGGTCTGTATTTGTGCTATTTGCTCTAACTTGATTAAATACTGTAGGAATCCTCTCCTTCTGAAGCAGGCATGGAGGAGTTGAGAGTAACCCCTGCAGTCTGAGGTGACTGGTGATTCATATCGGAGCAGCAGATTCTGCCTAAGCATCCTAATGGTGTGGGGGTGTTTGTGAAATGGGTTCCTGATGGAGAGCTTTGAGGTTCTCATTACCACTCAGAATTCTCATTCTCTGCAGCCAGGGAATCGCACAACTCATGAAGATTTTGTGCCTTTTGCAAGGAGAACATCCTGAACATTAACAATTTGCATTCTTTCTTCAAGCTTCACCTTCCTCTGCCATCACCAGCAATTTTTTTTAGAAATTTTTATTGCATTTCACTGGGCAGCAGAAAGCTGGAAATCACTTGCTCAGAACAGTTTTTCCTTAGATGGGCAAGAGTTGCAAAATGGCAGACTCCAGAGGCATGAATGGTGGTAACTGTGGGTCAGTTTCAGAGTTAAAGCAGCATCTGGAGTCCATAAGGCCATAAATTGTCAGAGTAAAATGAGGCCTTTTGGCTCATTGAGTCTGCTCTGCCATTCAATCATGGCTGATCCTTTTCCCCTCCTCAGCCCTCCCTGTAACCTTTGATGCCATGGCTAATCAAGAGACTGTCAAGGTCTACCCTGAATACACCCAACAACCTGGCCTCCACGGCTGCCTGTTTTAACAAATTCCACAAATTCAGTACCCTCCGGATAAAGAAATAAAACAATCTCTGTTTTAAATGGATGCCCCTCTATCTTGAGGCTCTGCTCTCTTGTCTTAGACCCCCACCATGGGAAACATCCTTTCCACATCTACGCAGTCTAGGCCTTTCAACATTCAAAAGGTTTCAATGAGATCTCCCCTCATCCTTCTAAATTCCAGTGAATACAGACCCAGAGCCATCAAACATTCCTCATATGATAACCCTTTCAATCACAGAATTATCCCTGTGAACCTCCTGTGGACCCTCTCCAATGTCAGCACATCTTTCTAAGATCAGGAGCCCAAAACTGTTCACAATACTCAAGGTGAGGCCTCACCAGTGCCTTATTAAGCCTCAGCATCACATCCCTGTTCTTGTATTCCAGACCTCTTGAAATGAATGCTAATATTGCATTTGCCTTCCACACCACCAACTCAACCTGCAAGTTAACCGTCACAGTGTTCTGCACAAGGATTCCCAAGTCCCTTTGCATCTCAGATTCCTGGATTTTCTCCCTGTTTAGAAAATAATCCACACATTTATTTCTACTACCAAAGTGTATGACAATGCATTTTCCAACATTGTATTTCATTTGCCACTTTCTTGCTCACTCTCCTAATCTGTCTAAGTCCTTCTGCATCCTACCTGTTTCCTCAAAAGTACCTGCCCCTCCACCAATCTTCGTATCATCTGCAAACTGGCAACAAAGCCATCTAAATCATTAGTATGCAGCACAAAAAGAAGTGGTCCCAACACTGACCCCTGCGGAACACCACTGGTCACTGGCAGCCAATCAGAAATGGATCCTTTTATTTCCACACGCTGCCTCCTACCAAGTCAATATGCTAACCAAGTCAGTAACTTTCCTGTAATGCTATGGTCTCTTAACTTCATGTGTGGTACCTTTAAAAGGCCTTTTAAAACATATATATATTTATTTATTTATTAAATTTTAGAAAATTACAAAGAATAAATGTGATGATAAAATAGTGAGAAAAATAATATTAACCCTCCCCCCCTTAACCCTTATCTAAAGAAAGAAAAAAAAAGAGAGAAAGATTGCCTGGATATCGGAGGATCCCCACATGCTCCATGGAGTTCAAAATAACTTTAATTTTTATTTTTACTTTCCCCAATTACTTTATAATTTTATCTTCAAAGGACCTATGTATTTAATCCTATCTTTTGTAAGTATGGGAGCCAAATTTTCAAAAATATATCATATTCATTTCTTAGATTGTATGTAATTTTTCCAAGTGGAATACAATTATGTATTTCATTATTCCAACGATCCATAGTTAAATATAAATCAGATTTCCAAGTAAATGCGATAACTTTTTTGGCTACTGCCAATGCAATTTTTATAAATTTTTTCTGATACTTATTCAATTTAAGTTTTGGTATTGTCCCTTCAATGTCTCCTAATAAAAATAATACTGGACTATGTGGGAGTTGTACTGAAAGGCCTTCTGAAAGGACTAATATACAGTATCTACTGTATCCCCTACGTGTATCTCCTCAAATAATTCCTCTAGGTATGTCAGGCAAGATTTTCCCTGAAGGAAACCATGCTGACTTGTCCTAAACAAGTAAGGAAGTTATGGAACCTATGACAATTAAAGAGGTGGAAGTACTGGCGCTTTTAAGAAATTTAAAAGTGGATAAATCTCCGGGTCCTGACCGGATATTCCCCAGGACCTTGAGGGAAGTTTGTGTAGAGATAGCAGGAGCTCTGACGGAGATCTTTCAGATGTCATTAGAAACAGGGATTGTGCCGGAGGATTGGCGTATTGCTCATGTGGTTCCATTGTTTAAAAAGGGTTCTAGAAGTAAGCCTGGCAATTATAGACCTGTCAGTTTGACATCAGTGGTGGGTAAATTAATGGAAAGTATTCTTAGAGATAGTATTTATAATTATCTGGATAGACAGGATCTGATTAGGAGTAGCCAGCATGGATTTGTGCGTGGAAGGTCATGTTTGACAAACCTTATTGAATTTTTTGAAGTAGTTACGAGGAATGTTGACGAGGGTAAGGCAGTGGATGTAGTCTATATGGACTTCAGCAAGGCCTTTGACAAAGTTCCACATGGAAGGTTAGTTAAGAAGGTTCAGTCGTTAGGTATTAATGCTGGAGTAATAAAATGGATTCAACAGTGGCTAGATGGGAGATGCCAGAGAGTAGTGGTGGATAATTGTTTATCGGGATGGAGGCCGGTGACTAGCGGGGTGCCTCAGGCATCTGTTTTGGGCCCAATGTTGTTTGTAATATACATAAATGATCTGGATGATGGGGTGGTAAATTGGATTAGTAAGTATGCTGATGATACTAAGGTAGGAGGTGTTGTGGATAATGAGGTGGGTTTTCAAAGCTTGCAGGGAGATTTATGCCGGTTAGAAGAATGGGCTGAACGTTGGCAGATGGAGTTTAATGCTGAGAAGTGTGAGGTTCTACATTTTGGCAGGAATAATCCAAATAGAACATACAGGGTAAATGGTAGGGCATTGAGGAATGCAGTGGAACAGAGAGATCTAGGAATAACAGTGCATAGTTCCCTGAAGGTGGAGTCTCATGTAGATAGGGTGGTGAAGAATGCTTTTGGAACGCTGGCCTTTATAAATCAGAGCATTGAGTACAGAAGTTGGGATGTAATGTTAAAATTGTACAAGGCATTGGTAAGGCCAAATTTGGAATATTGTGTACAGTTCTGGTCACCGAATTATAGGAAAGATATCAATAAATTAGAGAGAGTGCAGAGACGATTTACTAGGATGTTACCTGGGTTTCAGCACTTAAGTTACAGAGAAAGGTTGAACAAGTTAGGTCTCTATTCATTGGAGCGTAGAAGGTTGAGGGGGGATTTGATCGAGGTATTTAAAATGTTGAGAGGGATAGATAGAGTTGACGTGAATAGGCTGTTTCCATTGAGAGTAGGGGAGATTCAAACGAGAGGACATGATTTGAGAGTTAGGGGGCAAAAGTTTAAGGGAAACACGAGGGGGTATTTCTTTACTCAGAGAGTGATAGCTGTGTGGAATGAGCTTCCTGTAGAAGTAGTAGAGGCCAGTTCAGTTGTGTCATTTAAGGTAAAATTGGATAGGTATATGGATAGGAAAGGAGTGGAGGGTTATGGGCTGAGTGCGGGTAGGTGGGACTAGGTGAGATTAAGAGTTCGGCACGGACTAGGAGGGCCGGAATGGCCTGTTTCTGTGCTGTGATTGTTATATGGTTATATGGTTATATGGTTATATTGTCCTATGTTACCAAGTACTCCTTAACCTCATCCTTTACAATCGACTCCAACATCTTCCCAACCACTGAGGTCAGGCTAACTCATATATGTCAAACTCAAGGCCCGCGGGCCAAATCCAGCCCGCGGTGGAATTATCTTTGGCCCGCGAGATAATATCTAATTACTATTAAAGCTGGCCCCAGTAATCAAAGCGCCTATGGCGTATGATATGGCTAATGCTGAGTTTATTCAGGTACCAGGTTTTCAGGGTTTTTAGTGTTTATTCGGCAGTCTTGCTCGGCAGTCTTCTTCATAAGAAACTGAATTTGTAAAGTGAAACACTTTGTAGTTATAGCAGAGACTGAGACACATGAGAGCAGGCTGAATAAACGGAGGTAACGAAAGCTGTGTTCGCACGCGTCCGACTGATCCGGCCCGCATGAAGCTGCATTTTGCTCAATCCGGCCCGTGACCTAAAATGAGTTTGACACCCCTGGTTAACTGGTCTATAATTTCCTTTCTGCTGCCTTCCTCCTTTCTTGAAGAGTGGAGTGACATATGCAATCTTCCAGTCCTCTGGCATCATGCTTTTTGAAATATCATTACAATCGCCTTCACAATCTCTACCATTACCTCTTTCAGAACCTGAGGTTGCAGTTTATCAAGTCCGGGTGATTTATCTACCCTTAGCACTAACAGCTGACTAATGTCATTGTCTTCACAGGACAGGGAATGACTTGGTCTCTGAGGAACTGAAGGCTACGTCCATACGTTTCCTTTTGACGGGTGGTTCTTGCCCATCAGGTACTGGAGCAAGCTCTGTATCTAGTGGCAATGAGGTGGGCACAACAGGGAAGCAGGATTCCAGTGCAAATTCAGCATACAAGTGTTCATTTGCTTTGATCACACACAGGAACACAAACACATGAACTCTTCTTTCAGCTCACTCTCTCACAAGTTCAAGGTTAATTGTCACTCAGCTTACATGAATACAGTGTTACTCTGGGACCAAGGTGCAAAGCACAGAACCAACAGTCACACACAGCACAAAGCACTGACAGCAAACAGTGTATAAAATAGTAAGCACGTATAAAATATCAGTAAAGTACAACCACACAAGAAATAGCCCATGGATATTGCAGCAGTCTGCAGTCGAACGCTTGTCTTCTGCTGAGTGAACTCTGGGGCCAGCGCTAACTCCAGCTTGGATGTGAGAGGAGAGTACAGGCTGACAGTCTTATGTACGGGAGGTGTCTTTTTCTGATAGTTTATGTACAATTAGCATTTAGATTTCAACATCTGACCTTTGAAAGCAGTCACAATTTACAGCAGAGATTATAGACATTTGATTGCATAAAAATAATCAGACTCAGTCACTGCTGATTCCCATTCTGCCAATATTTGATTTGATAAAAGGGATGTTCCCTTGTTGTGAATCTTGTGTTCATGTACATGGGAATGGATGGTTTTATTAGCTTCAGGGTGCGCTGAGCTGCAGCTAGTGAAACCACTGCCTCACAGAGCTAAAGACCCAGGTTAAATTCTGACCTGGGTGCAGCCTGTGTGGAATCTGCTTTCTCTTTCTCAATCCTCTAAGTTTCCCAGGGTGCTCTTGCTTCCTCCCACATCCCAAAGACTTACAGCTTGGTAGGTTAATTGTTCCCTATAAATTACCCCTTGTGTGTAAGTGAGTGGCAGGGTTTGTGGAGAGTTGATAGGAGTTCAAGGAGAATTAGATGGGATGAATAGACGATTGGAGTAATTTGAGTGTTTGAAGCTGTTGTCGCTTCAGAATGTAGGAAAATGAAGAACGTTCATGTACAGAGAGATCTTGGGCTTGTGTTGATACCTCCCTGAAAGTGATACACGGGGTCGGTGAAGAAGGCGTATGTATGCTAATCTTCAGTTGGCAACAGAACAGACAAATTAGAGGTTATTTTGTACCATTCTGGATGTGGTTATGCCAGTACAGAGGAGATTCACCTGGATGTTGTCTGGAGTGGAGGAGTCTAATTATGGGGAGAGATTAGATAGAGCGGGCTTGTTTTCCTTGTAACGGAATGAGAGATATAAATAGGGGAGATAGAATATTTGTTCCTAAGAACAAGAGAGGTTTAAGATGGCAGTTGGGAGATATAAGGGGGAAGTTGTTTTCATGTTTGGTATTGAAACATGCTGGTGATCGTAGCAGAGTCAAATACAATTTAATTGAGGAGTCATTTAGATGTCATGTCATAGGCATTATCAAGGCATAGAAGGATCCATCTTGGGACAAAACGGATCAACATGATGCTGGTGTCTGAAGAGATCATTTCTGTGCTGCACACAAGGTCTCTGTCAGTAAACACCACCATTAAAATTAAAATAAGTTCAATTGTTTGTTTGTGGATGTTTAGCTTACTAGGCAAACAATCCTGAGATGCTACCAAATTAATTCTAGATGTCCTTAATTTATTAACTGATACAATAATGACTACGAAACTTCTAATCTGGGATTAAAAACAAGTGAATTTATCCTTTTCCCTATGGACAAAGTGGAGTTTGTCATATGCATAAATGCAACAGCATCACAGGCACGTAGTTTCCTATAAAGAGCATTCACAACTTTGCCAGAAACATCACAATTAGAACAAAACAAATCTCTTTAGTGAAGTAATCAAAATGTTCATAGTGCTACTGAACTCTGCTGGGGTTGTTCTAGTTGGTTGAAGGCAACATTGACTGGTGGTGTGGGACTTAAGGCTTCTGTACCACTTGCTGAATGGTAGCTGTGAGGAAATGGCATTTTGCCCAGATGTTGAGGATATTTGCTGAATGATAGCTGTGAGGAAATGGCATTTTGCCCAGATGGTGAGGATATTTGCTGAATGGTATCTGTGAGGAAATGGCATTTTGCCCAGATGGTGAGGATATTTGCTGAATGGTAGCTGTGAGGAAATGGCATTTTGCCCAGATGGTGAGGATATTTGCTAAATGATAGCTGTGAGGAAATGGCATTTTGCCCAGATGGTGAGGATATTTGCTGAATGGTATCTGTGAGGAAATGGCATTTTGCCCAGATGGTGAGGATATTTGCTGAATGGTATCTGTGAGGAAATGGCATTTTGCCCAGATGGTGAGGATATTTGCTGAATGGTATCTGTGAGGAAATGGCATTTTGCCCAGATGGTGAGGATATTTGCTGAATGGTAGCTGTGAGGAAATGGCATTTTGCCCAGATGGTGAGGATATTTGCTGAATGATAGCTGTGAGGAAATGGCATTTTGCCCAGATGGTGAGGATATTTGCTGAATGGTATCTGTGAGGAAATGGCATTTTGCCCAGATGGTGAGGATATTTGCTGAATGGTATCTGTGAGGAAATGGCATTTTGCCCAGATGGTGAGGATATTTGCTGAATGGTATCTGTGAGGAAATGGCATTTTGTCCAGATGGTGAGGATATTTGCTGAATGGTAGCTGTGAGGAAATGGCATTGCCCAGATGGTGAGGATTCTTGCTGAATGGTATCTGTGAGGAAATGGCATTTTGCCCAGATGGTGAGGATATTTGCTGAATGATAGCTGTGAGGAAATGGCATTTTGCCCAGATGGTGAGGATATTTGCTGAATGGTATCTGTGAGGAAATGGCATTTTGCCCAGATGGTGAGGATATTTGCTGAATGATAGCTGTGAGGAAATGGCATTTTGCCCAGATGGTGAGGATATTTGCTGAATGGTATCTGTGAGGAAATGGCATTTTGCCCAGATGGTGAGGATATTTGCTGAATGGTATCTGTGAGGAAATGGCATTTTGCCCAGATGGTGAGGATATTTGCTGAATGGTATCTGTGAGGAAATGGCATTGCCCAGATGGTGAGGATTCTTGCTGAATGGTATCTGTGAGGAAATGGCATTGCCCAGATGGTGAGGATATTTGCTGAATGGTATCTGTGAGGAAATGGCATTGCCCAGATGGTGAGGATATTTGCTGAATGGTATCTGTGAGGAAATGGCATTTTGCCCAGATGGTGAGGATATTTGCTGAATGGTATCTGTGAGGAAATGGCATTTTGCCCAGATGGTGAGGATATTTGCTGAATGGTAGCTGTGAGGAAATGGCATTTTGCCCAGATGGTGAGGATATTTGCTGAATGGTATCTGTGAGGAAATGGCATTGCCCAGATGTTTGACAGACATTTCCTGTTTGAGACAGCAGCTTGTGGATGCCGCTGCTGGTGGGAAGGGATGTGCCTGTGATGTTTTTGGCTGCGTCCAGTAGTCCGCAGCTTCTCACATTCCTGCGCATTTGAATTGCCATGCCTGCGCATGATGCAACCATTCAATAGCACATCTGGAGACGTATGTTAGTGTTTGGTGATGAACATCTAGCCTGCTGCTCTGGATTAAAGACAGAGTACCAGTGTTCTTGAATGCAGCTGGTCAGGTTCTGTCTATACCCCTCACAAACTCCTGTCAGCTGCTTCAAAGAAAACATCCCAGGTCTGTCCAATTTCCCCTTATAGCTACCCTGTAAACCAGGCAACGTTCTGCTAAACTGGCAGATGCTGGAATTTGAAGCAACAAGTAATCCTCCAGAGGAACTTTGTGACAAGCAGTGTCAGTGAGAGGAAAGGAATTGTTGATGCTTCTTGTCAAAATCCTGCATCAGGACTGAGCAGACAGACGGTATAAAGAGAAGATGAGTAGTGACAAATGATTCCGGGGCAATTGGTGGCAAGTGAAGCCACAGTAGAAAATGTAGCTGTGCACAAGATCGCACAAAGATGGGCCAAATGGCCTGTGTTATGCCATTCTGTTAGTAATCTGAATACTTCCTTTTGTTGCTGAATTGTTCCAGCAAATTTCTTCTGGTCTTCAAGTAGTCCTGATGCAGGGTTTTGGCCCAAAACACCAGCAGTTCATTTCCTCCCACTGAGTTCTTCCAGCAGGTTACGATGCTCCAGATATTAGCATCTGCAGTCTCTTATCTCTTTAAATAGTACTGGAGTCTTTTCTGCTTACTGACACAAGATCTCTGATGGTCTCACCTGAAATGTCTCATGGCCAGAGAGCAAGACTCTGATTTTAAATTGTAAAATCACCCTCTGAAATGTAGAACAATAAGACATCAAATTGGGATAATTAGGAAATAAAGTCTGGGGCCTTCCTCAAATTCTCTTTGGCAAAAAACATGACAAATCTTGGGGTTTTTTGGAAACTGTCAACAAAAACACATTCTCAAAGTAGGCACACTGCAAAGCCAGCTCTGTGATTCTCTGAATGAGAGAATACATGCAGCCAAGCTCCTGCACTTTAAACTGACCTGTCCAGACTCAGCCCTTTCCTTTGTGTTTTGTAACACAAACCTCACAACATCCTCTGGTTGCAGAATATCAAACTGCACTTGGTCCAGGTTTCATGTGTCCAGCAAATGAGTTTTCCTGTGATGAACATATTGTAATAAGAATATTGAAGCAGTGATCAATACATCTGTATGTCAGAGTATTGACAGAGGGTTCTGATTGCTGAGATGTGAATTCTGTAAATTTGCCTGACTATATTCAAAATGTTAAAGTTCAGTAGGTAAGATCCTCACCACCCAGGTCATGTTCTTTCTGTAGGAGGTACAGGTGCCTCAGGACTCACACCACCAGGTTCAAGAACAGTTTCCACCCCTCAACCATCAGGCTCTTGAACAAAAGGGGATAACTACACTCATCCTATTTCTGGTGTTCCACAGCCGATGGTCTCACTTTAAGGGCTCTTTATCTTGTTATTTCATGCTCTTACATTTCATTTTATTTCATGATCATTATTCATTGCTATTTATTTATTTATATTTGTATTTGCAGAGTTTCTTGTTTATTGACCCTGTTTACATTTACTGTTCTATAGATTTGCTAAGTATGCCCACAGGAAAAAGGTGACATGTATGTACTCTGATAATGAATTTTACTTTGAACTTTGAATTATAGAAATTGAAACTGTAGTTAATCATTTACTGTTATCTTTATGTTGAAGAAGTTTAAAATAATGTGTCAGGGGAGTGAGATTCTCTTGGAATCTTTCTCTCCTGAAAGTTCGCTGTAAGAACAAAGACTTAAATTTACCAGTTACAGCTACCATGTGACTCAGTTTTAGTTCAGTCACGACAGGCTTTACTGTCCAGGCCTGGTCAGTGAGGTAAATATTAAGGAATTCTTAAAGAAGGAAAAGGAGAAAATAAAGTTACAGATGATTAATCTGAAATAAATCAGAAAATATAGGATACTCTCAGCAGGTCAGGCTGCATCTCTGGAGACAACAACGAGTAACATTTTAGACAAGAGGCACTTCATCAGAAATATTTGATAATAACATCAGGATCGGTTCTTATCAAGTAGAGTGCAGCAAGTTGAGGGCAGGGTGGGAGGGAGGCAGCTGTTTCCCAAGTTTCAGAGCTTGAAGAAAATTGGGAAGGCAAAGAGTGTGAGATAGATTTGGCAGGTGGGGTTAAAGATAATTCCAAGAGGTCTAGGGAGAAACTAGGTCTTAAAGACAATCAAAGTTGCCTATGTGTGGAGGTGCAGGAGATAACTGATGCTGGATTTTTAATGTCTGTTTCTCCTCATTGTTTATGAAAGATGATATCATGGATGCCAAATAAAAGAGAGTAATAATTAGTAAAGTCTTGGAGCATATGCATATTATGAGGATGGAGGTATTTGCAGCCTTGAAGAGCATTAAGGAAAAGAAATCTCCAGGACCTGACCAAATGTATCCCTGGAACTTATGAGAGGCCAAGAAGTCTTGTGAGTAATGGGGGTGCCTTAGGAGTTAATACTGGGACCTCTTTTATTCATTATTTATATAATACAGTGCTTTGAACATGAATGTATGTGGTACAATTAGCAAGTTTGCTGATGGTACTAAACTAGGGTTCCTGTTAATAGAGAAGCAGGTTACAATAATTTGCAAAGCAATCTTGATCAGTTAGGAAGATGGGCTAAGAAATGGGAAATGGATTTCAGCTAGGATAAGTGTGAGGTGATGAGTTTTGGATGGTGAATAGTATGGTACTGACGAGTGTTGTGGGACAGAGGGAGCTGGGAGTACAGGTGCACAGTTTGGAGAAAGCAGCTGTGCGAGTAGACAAGGTGGTGAAAAAGGTTTTGCTCAGTCAGGACATCAAGTTGATGAGTAGGAATATTATGTGGCAGTTCTTTAAGTCATTGAGGCTGTACTTGGAGTATTGTGCACAGGTTTGGTTACTCTGTTATAGGACTGTCCATTATCAAGCTGAACAAAAGAGATCTACAAGGATGCTGCCTGGACCTGAGTCATAGGGAGACTTTGGCCAAGCCGGATTTTTTGTCCCTGGAGTGAAGGAGAATGAAGAGTGATCTCACCGAAGTTTATATTTAAAAAATCATGAGGTTAATGGATAAGGTCGATGGTCATAGGGTTGGGTAGTCCAAAACGAGAGGTCACAGATGCAAGAGGAGAGAACTGTAAAAAAGGTGAGAGGTAACCTCTTTACAGTGAGAGTATTGAGTAAGTGGAATGAGCTGCCAGAGGAAGCCATCAACACAGGTACATAGGGATAGGGAGGCTGACTGCGGGCACTGGGACTAGTAGAGAGGATTCTGTGCTCAGCAGGGACCTGTAGGCCTAAAGGACATTACTCTGAATCTGACTTAAGAGTTACAATTTCAGCTCAAAGACCTTGCATGAGAAGTGATGCAAAAATCAGTGTGGTTCTCCACATGTACTCCACACTAACCTGCAGCCTCAGACTATTCAATTGCTATGTCTCCTCAATCATTGAGCATCCCTCTTCACTGGGAACACACGTCAGCAGCTCTGGAACTGGCAGATTTTAGTGTCAATTTATCCAAATAACACTTGGACTTGATGAGCTAAATGATGAGAGATTAATTGAGCTTCCCCTCACCGACTGTTTCCTGCTGACTTGGAATAGCAACCAACGTACTCACAGATCCTTCGTCTCTGCCCCCTCTCACTGGGCAGAAGATAGACAGGCTTGAGAGCACGTACCATCTGGCTCGAGGACAGCGTCCACCCGGCTGTTATCAGAGCCCTGAATGGGTTCAAAAGATGAGTCCTTTTCTTCCAGTGTGCCCTTGCATTTTATTTGTCTAACCGCATGCACTTCCTCTGTAATCGCAACAGTACATTCTGCATTCTATTTTCTTTTTATTAGCTTGATGTACATATCATCTGTCTGGAGCACACACAACACAATGTTTTTTGCTGTATCTCAGTACATGTGACAAAAAAGCCGAGTAGTTTATCCCTGGAATCCGGAAGGTAAAGGGATGTTCTGTAGAGAATATCAAGAAAATGAGAGAGTGAGAGGGTGGATGGAGTGAACCTATTTTCAATGATCAGGAGTCTAAGACTAGGGAGCAGACAGAACTGCAGCCAGACAGTTCTGCCATGAAGTTGGGGGACACTTCTACATGCAAATTGTGAATAGTGATTCTCTCAAAACGAACAGAAAGACAGGCATCTGTACAGCCACTCTCAGCCAGAAGGACCCATAGTGCATTGTAAACAATAAAGTCCTTTTGAACTCTTATCAACTCTGTTGTAATGCATGAGTCATGGTAGCAATTTGCATATGCAAGCTTCATAAATTGCAGTGACTGAACAAAAAAAGATTAATATTGGCAAGGGCATCTTCAGAATAAATTGGACCATACAATTCAGGAGCGGAATTAGGTCATTCAGCCCAACGAGTTTGCTCCGCCATTCTGTCATGACCGATTGGAACCTGCTTCACCCCATTCTCCTGCCTTCTCCCCATATCCTTTGACACCCTCAATAAATGAAAAATATCAACCTCCTATTTAAATATACCCAGATGAATGTGGCAATGAATTCCACAGATTCACCACCCTCTGGCTAAAGAAATTCCTCCTCATCTCTGTTCTGAATGATGTCCCTCTATTCTGAGGTTGTGTCCTCTGGTCCTAGATTCCCCCACTGTTGGAAACATCCTCTCCACATCAACTATATCAAGGCCTTTCAATATTCAATAGATTTCAATGAGATTTCCCCTCATTCTTCTAAACTCCAGTAAGTACAGACCCAGAGCTATCAAATGCCTCTCATATGTTAACCTTTCATTTGGAGATGTCCTCAATCATTCTCATGACCTTCCTCTGGACCATTCCCAATGCCAGCACACCTTTTCTTCAATAGGCAGCCCAAAACTGCTCAAACTACTCAAAGTGCAGTATGACCAAAGCGTTATGCAGCCTTTTGATTGCATCTTTGCTTTTGTATTTGAGTCCTCTCAGAATGAATGCTAACATTGCATTAATACCGACTCAACTGCAAGCTAACCTTTAGGGAATCCTGCACAAGGACTTCTGAGCCCCTTTGCAACTCAGATTTTTGAATTTTCTCCCCATTTAGAAAATAGTCTTCACCTTTATTCCTTCTGCCAAAGTGCATAAACATCCACTTCACTAAAGTATATTCAATCTGCCATTCTCCTAAGTCCTTCTGCAGACTTACTGCTTCCTTAACACTACCTGCCCCTCCACCTATCTTCATATCATCTGAAAACTTGGCCACAAAGCCATCAAAAGATTCATCCAAATATTGACATATAATGTGAAAAGAATCAGTCCCAACACCAATTCCTGCAGAACACCACTAGCCACCAGCAGGCAACCAGAAAAGGCC
The DNA here is from genome assembly GCF_048418815.1 of Hemitrygon akajei. Classification (NCBI taxonomy): domain Eukaryota; kingdom Metazoa; phylum Chordata; class Chondrichthyes; order Myliobatiformes; family Dasyatidae; genus Hemitrygon; species Hemitrygon akajei. The sequence goes on from NC_133143.1 coordinate 3,545,942, forward strand.
CTCTTATTCCCACCCTTTGCCTCTGCCAGTCAGCTAATCTTCTATCCATGCTGGAATCTTTCCTAAAATACCTTTTCAAAGGCCTGATGAAAATCCAGATACACAATACCTACCACGATTTTCCTTTGCCTATCCTACCTGTTATTTCCTCAAAGAATTCCAATAGATTTGTCAGGCAAGATTTCTCCTTAAGGAAATCATGCTGACTTTGGCCTATTTTGTAATGTACCTCCAAGTACCCCAAAACCTCATCCTTAACAATCGACTCCAACATCTTTCCAACCACTGAAGTCAGGCTAACCGGCCTATAATTTACTTTCTTTGACCTCCCTCCCTTCTTAAAGAGTAGAGTGACATCTACAGCTTTCCAGTCATCAGGAATTATGCTAGAATCTGGTAATTATTGAAAGATCATTACTAATGCCTGTACAATCTCATCAGCTATCTCTTTCAGAAATCTGGGTTGTGGTCCATCAGGTCCAGGTGATTTTCCAGCTTCCCAACCACCTTCTCCTTAGTAATAGCAACAACTGTCACAGTCCGGTCTGTGAAGTCCGTGTTTCAGTTCGCGGTCCAGCCCGTGGACTCCAGACTCCGGGTCTTCCGGCTGTCCCTTGTTTCATTTGAGCTTAATCATTGGCACCTGATTCTTGTCTTGGGGCTGGGAATATAAGTGGCCCTGGGGTCGAGTGTGGGTGCTGGTTTGTCTTGTCAGTATCCTGTCCTTGTCTCTGTGGGGTAAGTCAGGCTGGCTTTGCTGTTACCCTGAGGCTGGACTGTTCCCTTCTCTTCCCCTCCCCTTCTTTCTGTACCTGTCATCTGGAGCCTCACCTGCTACCTCTTGCCTAATCCCGCTGTCAAGTTCTACTGCTGGAGCAAGACTGGATCCTTGCTGTGTCTAGATAAGGAACCGCCTTTCATTGTTTGGAACTGTCTCTCTGTGTCCACACCTTTGCTAGATAGGTCTGGCTGTTTGCTGCGACCTGTCTTGTTACCATAGAACCATAGAACACTACGGCACAGTACAGGCCCTTCAGCCCTCCATGTTGTGCCGACCCATATAATCCCTAAAAAAAAGTACTAAACCCACACTACCCCATAACCCTCTATTTTTCTTTCATCCATGTGCCCGTACAAGAGGCTCTTAAATACCCCTAATGTTTTAGCCTCCACCACCATCCCTGGCAAGTCATTCCAGGCACTCACAACCCTCTGTGTTTAAAAAAAACTTACCCCTGATGTCTCCCCTAAACTTCCCTCCCTTAATTTTGTACATATGCCCTCTGGTGTTTGCTATTGGTGCCCGGGAAAACAGGTACTGACTATCCACCCTATCTATGCCTCTCATAATCTTGTAGACCTCCTTCAAGTCCCCTCTCATTCTTCTATGCTCCAAAGAGAAAAGTCCCATCTCTGCTAACCTTGCTTCATATGACTTGTTCTCCAAACCAGGCAACATCCTGGTAAATCTCCTCTGCACCCTCTCCATAGCTTCCACATCCTTCCTATAATGAGGTGACCAGGACTGAACACAATACTGTAAGTGTGGTCTCACCAGAGATTTGTCGAGTTGCAACATAACCTCTCTACTCTTGAACTCAATCCCCCTGTTAATGAAGCCTAGCATCCCATAGGCCTTCTTAACTACCCTATCAACCTGTGCAGCGACCTTGAGGGATGTATGGATTTGAATCCCAAGGTCTCTTTGTTCATCCACACTCTTAAGTAACCGACCATTAACCCTGTACTCAGTCTTCTGGTTTGTCCTTCCAAAATGCATCACCTCACACTTGTCTGGATTGAACTCCATCTGCCATTTTTCTGCCCAATTCTGCAGCCTGTCTATATCCTCTTGTAACCTTCGACCACCTACAGCTCCATCCACAACTCCTCCAATCTTCGTGTCATCTGCAAACTTACTCACCCATCCTTCCACCTCTACATCCAGGTCATTTATAAAAATCACAAATAGCAGGGGTCCCAGGACAGATCCCTGCGACACTCCACTAGTCTCCGACCTCCAGGCAGAATACTTTCCTTCCACAACTACCCTCTGCTTTCTTCCTTTAAGCCAATTTTTTTTATCCAAACAGCCAAGGTTCCACTTATCCCACGTCTCATGACTTTCTGGATGAGTCTCTCATGAGGGACCTTGTCAAGTGCTTTGCTAAAGTCCATGTAGACCACATCCACTGCCCTACCCTCATCAATTTCTTTTGTCACCTCTTCAAAAAATTCAATCAGGCTCTTCCCTTCCGAAAGCCATGTTGACTATCCATGAGTAGACTGTACTTCTCCAAATGCTCGTAGATCCTATCCTTAAGAATCCTTTCCAGTAGTTTGCAGACCACCGACGTAAGACTCACCACTCTATAGTTCCCAGGTTTCTCCCTATTACCTTTTTTAAACAAGAGAACTACATTTGCCATTCTCCAGTCCTCCGGCACTTCCCCTGCAGCCAAAGAGGATTCAAAGATCATGGCTAATGTTCCTCCAATGCTCTTGTTGTGTGCAGCTTTTTGTGTATGAGTTCTGGCCCTACACCCTGTTCCCAAGTAGGGGTCCTGGCTCTGTTCTGTGTTCCTGCTCTCCCTTGACCAAGGCTCTGCGATCCTGCTCTCCCTGCTCTCCGTCAACCAAGGCTCTGCGATCCTGCTCTCCCTGCTCTCCGTCAACCAAGGCTCTGCGATCCTGCTCTCCGTCAACCAAGGCTCTGCGTTCCTGCTCTCCCTCGACCAAGGCTCTGCGTCCCTGCTCTCCCTCGACCAAGGCTGAGCTTCATGTCCCGTGTCCTGCCCAGGAGTCCCATGTCCAGTCCTGTTGCCTTGCCATGTTCTGTCCTCGCCTGGAGTCCGAGCCTGAGTCAAGACCCAGGTTCTGGGTCCCTGTCCAATCTCTGGCTCGGAGTTCTTGTCCAGGTCCTGCTTTCCTAGTCTCGTCCTGGGCCTGTGTCTTGTCCAGCGTCATTTCTTCCCCACTTCCCCGCTTTCTTGACACACCTAGTCCTGTCCCTAGTACTTCAGTGTCTGTGTCTTGCATTTGGGTTGGCTCTCAACGCCTGCATTACAACAACACTCATTTCAGCTCCCTGACACTTGCATTTCTGGCATTCTGCTAGTGACTTCCACAGTGAAGGCTATCACAAAATACTTACCAAGTTCATCTACCATTTCTTTGCCCCCATTACTACCTTTCTAGTGTCATTTTCCAGTGGTCCGATATTCACTCTTGTCTCTCTTTTAGTCTTCATATATTTGAAATATCTTCTATATTGTTGGCTAGTTTATCTTCGTATTTCATCTTTTTGTTTCTTTATAGTTTTTTTAGATGCCTTCTGTTGGTTTTTAAAAGCTTCCTAATCCTCTACCTTCACACTATTTTTTGGTCTATTATATGGCCTCTCTTTTGCTTTTATGCTGTCTTTGACTTGTCAGCCACGTTTGTGTCATCCTGTAGCGGTGTGCTACACGCAGCGCTGAAATAACGACACGGAGTCGGTGAGCTGCAGTTGCGAAAAGAGATTTATTCAAACTTCGCGGCCTCGCTTTAAAGCCTTCCTGATCCCGCCCTCCCCGGGCGAGAATACGTATTCACAGTCCCGTCCCGCGCGCAGGCTTTCCCCCTTGCTCATGAAGCAGACTTGGCGCCCTCTTTGGGACCGGCCTCAATGCCGGCGCGTGCCGCATTGTTCGAGCCGGTTCGAGTGCGCTGGGAAGTGGGTCGCCACAATCCCACCTTTAGAATATTTCTTCATTTTTGGGATGTATCTATCTTGCACCTTCCAAACTGCTTCCAGAAACTCCAGGCATTGTTTTTCTGTCATCATCCCTGCTAGTGTACCCTTCCAATTTAGACCATAAGACATAGGAGCAAAATTAGGCCATTCAGCCCATTGAGACTGCTCTACTATTCCACCATGGCTGATCATAGATCCCACTCAACTCCATGCACCTGCCTTCTTGCCATATCCTTCGATGCCCTGACCGATCAGGAAACTATCAACTTCCACCTTGAATATACCCATGGACTTGGCCTCCACCACAGCTTGCGACAGAGCATTCCACAGATTTACTACTCACTGGCTAAAAAATTCCTCCTTACTTCTGTTCTAAAAGGTCGCCCTCTGATTCTAGATACCTCCACCATAGGAAACATCTTCTCCACATCTACCTTATCTAGTCCTTTCAACATTCAGTAGGTTTCACTGAGATCCCCCTGCATTCTTTTAAATTCCAGTGAGTACAGGCCCAAAGCAGTCAAACACTCCTCATATGTTAACCCCTTCTTTCCTGGAATCATCCTTGTGAACCTCCTCTGGACTCTATCCAAAGACAACACACCCTTTCTGACATATGGTGCCCAAAACTGTTGACAATATTCTAAGTGTGGACTGACTAGAGTCTTATAAACCTTCAGCATTATCTCTTTGCTTTTATATTCTACTCTCCTTGAAATAAATGCCAACATTGCATTTGCCTTCTTCACCACAGACTCAACCTGTGAAGTAACCTTCTAGGAATCTTGCATTAGAACTCCTAACTCCCTCAGCACTACTGATTTTGAATTTTCTCCCCATTTAGATAATATTCCATATTATTGTTCCTTTTACCAAAAAGCATTATCATACATTTCCCAACATTCCATCTGCCACTCCCTCACCCAGTCCTCCAATTTGTCCAAATCCTCCTGCAATCGCATTGCTTCCTCAGCACAGGATGAATTTGATCATATTCTGATCACTGGCTCCTAAGGGTTCTTTTAGTTTAAGCTCTCTAAACAAATCTGGGTAAGTATGTAATGCCAAATCCAGAATTGCCATTCCCCAAGTAGGCTCAATCACAACCTGCTCTACAAAGTCAGCTTGTTCGTAGGCATTCTGCAAATTCTCCCTCTTTGAATCCAACACCAAACTGACTATCCAAATCTAACTGCATATTGAAATCCCCCCCATCGTTGTGGCAACATTGCCCTTTCTAATCTCCCATTGTGATTTGTAGCCCACATCCTGGAGGCATGTATTTAACCCCCATCAGGGGCTGATGGCACAAGAATGAGCAAATGAGCCTTAGTTTGGGATTTGGATCCTTCGTCTTTGCAACCCTGAGCCACAGTGACTGAGGTCAATGTCAGTGGGACATCAACGATGCTATTCAAGTTCAAGTTCTGGTCACAAGACATAGAAGTAACCTTAGGCCACTTGGTCCATTGAGTCCACCCTGCCATTCAATAATGGCTGCTTTATTTGTCCTCTAAGCCCCATTCTCCTGCCTTCTCCCCATAATCTTTGATCCTTACAAATTAAGAATCAATCATCCTCCGCATTAAATATATTCAATGATTTGGCCTACACAGCTGCCTGTGGCAATGAATTCCACAGATTCACCACCTTCTGGCTAAAGCAATTCATACTTCTCCCTGTTTTGAACATGTCATTATAGTGTAGCAGTTAATGTGACACTGTAGCGGTGTGCTACACGCAGCGCTGAAATAACGACACGGAATCGATAAACTGCAGCCAAAGAATAAGTTTATTTCAAATTCACAGTCTTGCTTTAAAGCCTGTCTCCCCCACCCGATACCTCGAGAGGCACGTACTGAAACCCCCTGAGGCTATCTTCCTTTGTGCCTGCACTCTGGCTAATTGTCAGCCGGTTCGAGTGTGCTAGTAATTGGGTCGCCACATAACCCCCCCCCAGAACCGGCGATACACCCCCCAATGTCCACAGTTTGGGCCGGACCCTGTTTGGGAGGTCGGCCTCTGCGCCGCGGTGCCGGAAACTCGACCGGTTGCGCCAAGTCCACATGGGCCGGTTTGAGTCGGTCCACCGTGACAACCTCCTCTCTCCCCCCAACGTCCAGCACGAACGTGGACCCGTTGTTTCTGATCACCATAAACGGCCCCTCGTAGGGCCGTTGCAGCGGTGGCCGATGCCCGCCCTGTCGTACAAACACAAACTTACAGTTCTGCAGGTCTTTGGGTACGCAGGTCGGGTGCTGCCCATGCTGCGAAGTGGGTATGGGGGCCAGGGCACCGAGCCTCTCGCGTAGTCTGCCCAGGACTGCTGCGGGTTCTTCCTCTTGCCCCCTTGGGGCTGGTATGAACTCCCTGGGGACGACCAGGGGTGCGCCGTACACCAACTCGGCCGACGAGGCGTGCAGATCGTCTTTGGGCGCCGTGCGGATGCCGAGTAGGACCCAGGGAAGCTCGTCCGCCCAGTTAGCTCCGCGCAGGCGCGCCATGAGAGCCGACTTCAGGTGACGGTGGAAACGCTCCACCAGTCCGTTCGACTATGGGTGGTAGGCAGTGGTGTGGTGCAGCTGAGTCCCCAACAGGCTGGCCATCGCTGACCACAGGCTGGAGGTGAACTGGGCGCCTCTGTTGGAGGTAATGTGGGCCGGTACACCAAAGCGGGACACCCAGGTGGCAATCAGTGCCCGGGCGCAAGATTCGGAGGTGGTGTCCGTGAGCGGGATCGCCTCTGGCCATCTTGTGAACCAGTCCACGATAGTCAGGAGGTGCCGTGCTCCGCGCGACACTGGCAGGGGGCCCACGATATCCACATGAATGTGGTCAAAACCCCGGTGGGTGGGGTGGAACTGCTGCGGCGGGGCCTTGGTGTGTCGCTGCACCTTGGCCGTCTGGCAGTGCATGCACGTTCTGGCCCATTCACTGATCTGCTTGCGGAGTCCGTGCCAAACGAACCTGCTGGAGACCATCCGGACAGTAGTGCGGATGGAGGGGTGCACCAAGCTATGAATGGAGTCGAAAACGCGTCGCCGCCAAGGTGCCGGGACGACGGGACGGGGTTGGCCGGTGGCGACGTCACAGAGTAGGGTCCTCTCACCTGGGCCTACGGGGAGGTCCTGGAGCTGCAAACCGGAGACTGCGGTTCTGTAACTCGGGATCTCCTCGTCTGCCTGCTGCGCCTCTGCCAGTGCCTCAAAGTCTACCCCTTGGGAAAGGGCATGAATGTTAGGGCGAGAGAGCGTGTCCACCACGACATTGTCCTTACCCGAGACGTGCCGGACATCCGTCGTGTATTCAGAGATGTAGGACAGATGGCGCTGCTGGCGGGACGACCAGGGGTCGGACACCTTCGTGAACGCAAAGGTAAGCGGTTTGTGGTCCGTGAACGCGGTGAAGGGCCTACCTTCTAAGAGGTACCTGAAATGCCGGATTGCCAGGTATAGCGCCAACAGCTCCCGGTTGAAAGCACTGTATTTGAGCTCGGGTGGCCGCAGGTGTTTGCTGAAAAACGCCAGGGGTTGCCAGTGCCCCTCGATGAGTTGTTCCAGCACCCCACCAACTGCCGTGTTAGATGCGTCCACTGTGAGGGCGGTAGGGACGTCCATTCTGGGGTGCACTAGCATCGCGGCATTCGCCAAGGCATCCTTCGTTTGAATGAAAGCGGCGGCAGACACCTCGTCCCAGGTAATGTCCTTGCCCGGACCGGACAGCAAGGTGAACAGGGGGCACATGATCCGGGCAGCTGAAGGGAGGAAGCGGTGGTAGAAATTCACCATACCCACGAATTCCTGGAGGCCTTTGATCGTGGTGGGTCGGAGGAAATGGCGGACCGCATCTACCTTAGCGGGCAGAGGGGTTGCCCCGTCTGTGGTAATCCTGTGGCCCAGGAAGTCAATGGTGTCGAGCCCGAACTGGCATTTGGCCGGGTTGATTGTCAGGCCGTATTCACTCAGTCGGGCGTAGAGTTGACGGAGGTGGGACAGATGCTCCTGACGACTGCTGCTGGCTATGAGGATGTTGTCTAAATAGATGAAAGCGAAGTCCAGGTCACGTCCCACCGCGTCCATTAACCGCTGGAACGTCTGTGCGGCATTCTTCAGGCTGAACGGCATGCGGAGGAACTCGAAAAGGCCGAACGGGGTGATGAGTGCCGTTTTGGGGACGTCGTCCGGATGCATCGGGATTTGATGGTATCCCCGGACGAGGTCTACCTTGGAGAAGATCCGTGCGCCGTGCAGGTTTGCTGCAAAGTCCTGAATGTGCGGCACAGGATAGCGGTCCGGTGTTGTAGCCTCGTTCAGCCTGCGGTAGTTGCCGCACGGTCTCCAGCCCCCTGTCGCTTTGGGCACCATGTGCAGGGGGGAGGCCCATGGGCTGTCGGACCGCCGGATGATCCCCAATTCCTCCATCCTCTTGAACTCCTCCTTCACCAGTCGGAGCTTGTCCGGGGGAAGCCGCTGAGCACGGGCGTTGAGGGGTGGTCCCTGGGTCAGGATGTGGTGCTGTACGCCGTGTCGGGGCATGGCTGCCGCGAACTGCGGTGCCAGAACCGATGGGAAATCCGCCAGGACTCTGGTGAAGTCGTTGTCGGACAGCGTGATGGAGCCGAGGTGAGGGGCTGGCAACTGGGCTGCACCCAGGGAGAACGTCTGAAAGGTCTCGGTGTGAACCAGTCTCTTCCTGGGCAGGTCGACCAGTAGGCTGTGAGCCCGCAAGAAATCCGCTCCCAGAAGCGGTTGGGCTACGGCGGCCAGTGTGAAGTCCCACGTAAACTGGCTGGAGTCAAACCGTAGCTACACCGGACGGGTGCCATAAGTCCTTATAGTGCTGCCGTTCGCGGCCCGCGGGGGGGACCCGGCACCCTGCTGCGGGTGTCGTAACTCGTCGGAGGTAAGACGCTGATCTCGGCACCGGTGTCGACCAAAAACCGGCGTCCCGACTGCTTGTCCCAGACATACAGGAGGCTATCTCGATGGCCAGCCGCCGTAGCCATCAGCGACGGCTGGCCCTGGCGTTTCCCGGGAACTGGCAGGGCGGGCGACAACGGCGGGCTTCTGCGCCCCACCGCTGGTGTTAGAAACAGCATTGTTCATTGGGCTCCACACCCCGGCTCTGCAGCCGGGCCTGGACTGGTTTGCTGCTGGGAGCGTGGCCAGGTGATCTGTGTGATGGACGCCCCATTCACCTTCTTGGCGTTCCACAGCAAGTCCGCCCGGGCTGCTACCTTCTGGGGGTCGCTGAAATCTGCGTCGGACAGCAGCAGGCGTATGTCCTCGGGCAGCTGCTCCAGGAATGCCTGCTCAAACATGAGGCAGGGTGTGTGTCCGTCGGCCAGAGACAACATCTCATTCATTAAAGCTGATGGGGGCCTGTCTCCCAAGCCATCCAGGTGCAGTAAACGGGCAGCTCGCTCGCTGCGGGAGAGCCCGAAAGTCCCTATGAGCAGGGCTTTGAATTCTGCGTACTTGCCGTCCGCCGGGGGAGACTGTACGAACTCCGTGACCTGGGCCGCTGTGTCCTGGTCGAGGGAGCTCACCGCGTAGTAGTAACGGATGTCCTCTGAGGTTATTTGCCGAACATGGAATTGGGCTTCTGCTTGCTGAAACCATAGGTGAGGTTGTAGCGTCCAGAAGCTTGTCAGCTTCAAGGAAACTGCATTAACAAATGCAGCGTCTGTCATCTCCGATCCAAAAACGTTTGGACCGTCGGGGTCACCAATTGTAGCGGGGTGCTACGCGCAGTGCTGAAATAACGACACGGAGTCGATAAACTGCAGCCAAAGAATAAGTTTATTTCAACTTCACAGTCTTGCTTTAAAGCCTGTCTCCCCCACCGGATACCTCGAGAGGCACGTACTGAAACCCCCTCAGGCTTTCTTCCTTTGTGCCTGCGCTCTGGCTAATTGTCAGCCGGTTCGAGTGTGCTAGTAATTGGGTCGCCACAACACTACTACAGCTTGGCATGTCAGAGTTGGGAGTTCAATTCCAGCATCTTCTGTAAGGGGTTTCTATGTCCTTCCTGTGAGTGCATTGGTTTCCCCTACATTCCAAACACATACTGGTTAGTAACTTAATTGGTCATTGTAAATTGTCCTGTCACTGGGCTAGGATTAAGTAGGTGGTTTGCTGGGCATGCTACCCGTTGAGCTGGAGGGGCCAATTCCACACGGTGCCTCTAAATAAACAAATACAGGCATGTTCTTGCATTCTGAGGCTGTGCCCTCTGGTTGTAGACTCTCCCACTATAGGAGACATTCTCTCCTTGTCCACTCTATCTAGGCTTTTCAACATTTGATAGGTTTCATTGAAATTCCCCCTCAACTTAAGCCCAAATCAGCATTGTTCCCTTAACGGGAAATTTTGTCTGACAAATCTGGTGAAATTCTTTGAGGAAAGCCGGCAGAGTAGACAAAGGAGAGTCAGTGGATGTTGTTAATTTGGACTGTCAGGAGGCCTTTGACAAGGTGCTGCACATCAGGCAGCTAAAGCAGATACGAGCCCGTGGTGTTACAGGGAAGATGCTGGCATGGATAGAGCAGTGGCTGATTGACAGAAGGCAGAGTGGGAATAAAACGGGCCTTTTTTGGTTGGCTTTTATTTTCTGGGGTGCAGGAGAATAATGGGACATTCAGTAGAGGTATGCCAAATTCTAAGGGGTATAGATAGGGTGAATGCAGGCAGATGTTTCTCCTCAGGTTGGGTGAGACCTGAGCTAGAGCTTATTCTGTAGATTTCCAGTGAAATGGGAACCGGAATTCTAACCCAGTCATTTTTTCACTGCACAAAAAAAACAGAAAGGTGCTGCAAAGAGCCGGCAGTGTCCTGAGGCCGTTCTGATGCTGAAGATCTCCCTTGGGATATGGGATATGGGACAAGAGCCAGGAGTGTCCTGAGGCCGTTCTGATGCTGAAGATCTCCCTTGGGATATGGGATATGGGACAAGAGCCAGGAGTGTCCTGAGGCCGTTCTGATGCTGAAGATCTCCCTTGGGATATGGGATATGGGACAAGAGCCAGGAGTGTCCTGAGGCCGTTCTGATGCTGAAGATCTCCCTTGGGATATGGGATATGGGACAAGAGCCAGGAGTGTCCTGAGGCCGTTCTGATGCTGAAGATCTCCCTTGGGATATGGGATATGGGACAAGAGCCAGGAGTGTCCTGAGGCCGTTCTGATGCTGAAGATCTCCCTTGGGATATGGGATATGGGACAAGAGCCAGGAGTGTCCTGAGGCCGTTCTGATGCTGAAGATCTCCCTTGGGATATGGGATATGGGACAAGAGCCAGGAGTGTCCTGAGGCCGTTCTGATGCTGAAGATCTCCCTTGGGATATGGGATATGGGACAAGAGCCAGGAGTGTCCTGAGGCCGTTCTGATGCTGAAGATCTCCCTTGGGATATGGGATATGGGACAAGAGCCGGGAGTGTCCTGAGGCCGTTCTGATGCTGAAGATCTCCCTTGGGATATGGGATATGGGACAAGAGCCGGGAGTGTCCTGAGGCCGTTCTGATGCTGAAGATGTCCCTTGGGATATGGGATATGGGACAAGAGCCAGGAGTGTCCTGAGGCCGTTCTGATGCTGAAGATCTCCCTTGGGATATGGGATATGGGACAAGAGCCAGGAGTGTCCTGAGGCCGTTCTGATGCTGAAGATCTCCCTTGGGATATGGGATATGGGACAAGAGCCAGGAGTGTCCTGAGGCCGTTCTGATGCTGAAGATCTCCCTTGGGATATGGGATATGGGACAAGAGCCAGGAGTGTCCTGAGGCCGTTCTGATGCTGAAGATCTCCCTTGGGATATGGGATATGGGACAAGAGCCAGGAGTGTCCTGAGGCCGTTCTGATGCTGAAGATCTCCCTTGGGATATGGGATATGGGACAAGAGCCAGGAGTGTCCTGAGGCCGTTCTGATGCTGAAGATCTCCCTTGGGATATGGGATATGGGACAAGAGCCAGGAGTGTCCTGAGGCCGTTCTGATGCTGAAGATCTCCCTTGGGATATGGGATATGGGACAAGAGCCAGGAGTGTCCTGAGGCCGTTCTGATGCTGAAGATCTCCCTTGGGATATGGGATATGGGACAAGAGCCAGGAGTGTCCTGAGGCCGTTCTGATGCTGAAGATCTCCCTTGGGATATGGGATATGGGACAAGAGCCAGGAGTGTCCTGAGGCCGTTCTGATGCTGAAGATCTCCCTTGGGATATGGGATATGGGACAAGAGCCAGGAGTGTCCTGAGGCCGTTCTGATGCTGAAGATCTCCCTTGGGATATGGGATATGGGACAAGAGCCAGGAGTGTCCTGAGGCCGTTCTGATGCTGAAGATCTCCCTTGGGATATGGGATATGGGACAAGAGCCAGGAGTGTCCTGAGGCCGTTCTGATGCTGAAGATCTCGCTTGGGATATGGGATATGGGACAAGAGCCAGGAGTGTCCTGAGGCCGTTCTGATGCTGAAGATCTCGCTTGGGATATGGGATATGGGACAAGAGCCAGGAGTGTCCTGAGGCCGTTCTGATGCTGAAGATCTCGCTTGGGATATGGGATATGGGACAAGAGCCAGGAGTGTCCTGAGGCCGTTCTGATGCTGAAGATCTCGCTTGGGATATGGGATATGGGACAAGAGCCAGGAGTGTCCTGAGGCCATTCTGATGCTGAAGATCTCCCATGGGATATGGGATATGGGACAAGAGCCAGGAGTGTCCTGAGGCCGTTCTGATGCTGAAGATCTCCCTTGGGATATGGGATATGGGACAAGAGCCAGGAGTGTCCTGAGGCCGTTCTGATGCTGAAGATCTCCCTTGGGATATGGGATATGGGACAAGAGCCAGGAGTGTCCTGAGGCCGTTCTGATGCTGAAGATCTCCCTTGGGATATGGGATATGGGACAAGAGCCAGGAGTGTCCTGAGGCCGTTCTGATGCTGAAGATGTCCCTTGGGATATGGGATATGGGACAAGAGCCAGGAGTGTCCTGAGGCCGTTCTGATGCTAAAGATCTCCCTTGGGATATGGGATATGGGACAAGAGCCAGGAGTGTCCTGAGGCCGTTCTGATGCTGAAGATCTCGCTTGGGATATGGGATATGGGACAAGAGCCAGGAGTGTCCTGAGGTCGTTCTGATGCTGAAGATCTCCCTTGGGATATGGGATATGGGACAAGAGCCAGGAGTGTCCTGAGGCCGTTCTGATGCTGAAGATCTCGCTTGGGATATGGGATATGGGACAAGAGCCAGGAGTGTCCTGAGGCCGTTCTGATGCTGAAGATCTCCCTTGGGATATGGGATATGGGACAAGAGCCAGGAGTGTCCTGAGGCCGTTCTGATGCTGAAGATCTCCCTTGGGGAGGAGACCTGGACCTCTGAATTTTCTCTCTGTCTCAGATTTCACAAAGAGAGCAGTGTCTTCTACACCTGGCACTGTCCCTTTCATTACTCACCTGCCTGCTTTCTGTTTTTCAACTTGATTTGCAGCCTGTCTTCTTTCTTCAATTATTTTCAAACCTCTCTGTGGCTTGTCCTCCCCCACCTGACAGTGCCACTCTAACTGACTCTTCCCCACACCTGCGAAGAATTCTCACTCATTGAGGGACACCATCAGTTTTATTATAACTGACATATATGACATGAAACAAACACCGCAAAGAAAAGAAATAACAGGGTAGTATTCATGGTTTCATGGACTGTTCAGAAATCTGGTGATAGCGGGAAGAAGCTGTTCCTTCCAAGCACTGAATTTCCTCTCCGCCATTTTTGTTTTCCTTGAAGACATTAACTCTTCAGCTGAGCCTTGAGTCATACAACACAGAAAAAGGCTCTTCAGTCAATTGGTCCATTCCAACTAAAATTATCGTCCATGTTTAAGCTTTTTCCGTCCATGTACCTATCTAATTGGATAAAACACTTGATCCTCACTGGTCCAAATGTGAGTGCCAGACCAGCCGTCAGTTGTGTCAGGGTTTACATGCTCTAAAGGAAGTCAGGCAACATCTCCCACATGGGATGTCCCTTCCCAATGAACTTCATACGTCCAACGCAGGACTTGAGCAGAACTGAATTGGAATGTCACCACCTAGCCCAACAGCCTCCGATGAATCTGAACCTTAATTTAGATGATCAGTCTTCCGGAGAGTGAACCAACAGAAGGTATCTGACTCATAGAGTGTCCTTGGCCACGTCCTTAGATCCTGAGCAGGTCAGCTGGCAGGGGTACTTGCGTACATTTTAACCTTTCCTTGCTTCAGTTTGAGGTTTTCACCTGTTTTAAGAAAAACACTTCATCTCGGTACCTAAGAAAAACAAGGTAAAATGCATTAATGGCACCCACCATCATGAACGGCTGCAACAAGCTGGTCATGGCAGATGCTAATTCCAGCCTCCCAGACATCTTCAATCCATAACAAAGATAAGGTGGAACTGCTTGTAGTGTTACAGTAGGACAGACTTGTCTATTGAGGCAATATGACAGGAAGTGGGGAATGAAAAAGGATGATCACATTTATGGGACTATATTAAAGACCACCCAATAGTCAGCAGGATGTCGAGGAGCAAATTTGTAGAGAGAATACAGACAGTTGCATGCAACATAAGGTTGTGATAGTAGGTGATTTTAACATTCCACATATTGACTGGGGCTCCCATCCTGTAAAAGGGCTGAATGGGATAGAGTTTGTAAATTTGTTTGGGATAGTTTCCTTAATTAATACATAGAGGTCCAAAGTAGAGAGCATGTGATACTGGATCTTCCCTTAGGGAATAAGACAGGGCAGGTGACAGAAGCATGTGTTGGGGAACATTTTGGATCTAGTGATCACAATTCCATTATTTTCAAATAATTATGGAGAAGAGTAGGACTGGTCCTTGGATTGGAATAGGTTGTTTTCCAGAAATGAGTGGGAGTGAAATAGTGAGAGTTCACAATCTCTTAGAATAAAAGGCAAGGCTAACGGTTTCAGGGAATCTCAGTTATCAAGAGCTAGAGGTCCTGGTAGAGAAGTGAAGGAGCTGCATATCAGGTGCAGGCATTTGAGCTGCTTGCAGAGTGTAAGAAATGGAAGAGAATCCTTTAGAGGGAAATCAGGAGGGCTAAATCATGAGGTTGCTCTGGCAGACAAAGTAAAAGTGAATTGGATAGCTTCTATAACTATATTAAGATCAAAAGGGAAGCAAGGGACAAAGTTAGTCCTCTTCAAGATCAACATTGTCATTTATGCATGGAGCCAAAAGAGAGATTAAAGTGGTCTGTTTGCATCTCTATTTACTCAGGAGAGAGACACAGAGTCAATGGAACTGAGGCAAAAGAGTAGTGAGATCATGGACCGTATCCAGATTACAGAGGAGGAGGTGCTTGCTGTTTTGAGGCGAATTAGAGTGAATAAATCCCCAGGGCCTGACAAGGATCCCCTCAGACCTCGTGAAAGTATAGTGCAGAAATTGCAAGGGCTCTTAGCAGAGATATTTAAAGCATTCTTATGGTCCAGTTGCAGATAGATAGGACTAGGCAGAAAAACAAGCCAGCATGGATTAGATGGAACAAAAGGCCTATTTTTGTAACTATAATGCTCTATAACTCCATTACACTATAACATTATAACTGGTGTGTCTACCCTCAGCACCTGAAATATCAACTATCCATTTCCCTCCATGGAGGCTGCCACCTTCTGAGTTTCTCCAGCAGTTTGTGGATTCCAGGATCTTTTAACATCAAGATGGCGGCGCGACGACGCAGGGCGCAGCGGCCACTCCAGTAAGGAATATCCGTTATCTGTAAGTAGGGGCCGTGCACAATCCTGATTTGATTGAGACGGATGTGTGAAGCACGGAGGAACATCTGGCGAAACTTCTGACATGCCTGTGCTGCTGACGCTGCTACTGAGCGATCGGAGAGATCTCCAGAGAGGAAGGCCCCGAATCCTCGGCTTTGCCTGTTGCTTGGTGGCCGGAGCCGGGGTTGAAGCACTCGGCAGAGATGGTGCTCGGTGCTCGGTGTCGGAGGGCTGGTCGGAGGCACGAAGTTGTCGGAAGTTTTCGGACGGACTCACAGTTGGCTGTGCTCGGGTGCTTCCAGAGGCTGCATCGGGAAGTTTTGCCACGTTGGAGGTTTCTTCCTTCTGCCATCTGCGTGAGATGATGGGCTATCTGGGACTTTGAGACTTTTTTTTTTTACCGTGCCCATGGTCTGCTCTTATCAAATTATGGTATTGCTTTGCACTGTTGTAACTGTATGTTATAATTATGTGGTTTTTTTGGTCAGTTAGTCTTGGTCTGTCTTGTGTTTATGTGATATCATACTGGAGGAACATTGAATTTCCCCTTGGGGATGAATAAAGTATCTATCTATCTATCTATCTATCTATCTATCACTGTGTCAGTTATACTGGACTCAATCTGGATCAAGCTGCAAAGGGTTAACCACACCGCAGACTAATTATAGGTTTCTATCATTTACAAAGGACTATTTTACTTTGGGTATGCACGCAACTTCCAAGTAGATAATTAGAGTGTGGGTTTTGTGGTTTTAGTGCAGATGGGCTTTGTACTGTGACTTCATCCCTTTGGTGATGCTTCAGACATGCCTGCAGCTGCATGGAGACTAACAACAGATACTGAATTCCCCCACCCACCCTGAATCACAGATTCTTCCCCAAAGCACTAGGAAATTCATTCACAACAACTTTAGCTGTTCAGTGTGTGTGTGTGTGTCTGTGTGTGTCTGTGTGTGTGTGTCTGTCTGTCTGTGTGTGTGTCTGTGTCTGTGTCTGTGTGTGTCTGTGTGTGTGTATGTGTGTGTGTCTGTGTGTGTGTGTGTGTCTGTCTGTGTGTGTGTCTGTGTCTGTGTGTGTGTCTGTGTGTGTGTGTGTGTGTGTGTGTCTGTGTCTGTGTGTGTGTGTGTGTGTGTGTGTCTGTGTGTGTGCCTGTGTGTGTCTGTCTGTGTGTGTGTGTGTGTGTGTGTGTGTGTGTGTGTGTGTCTGTGTGTGTGTGTGTGTGTGTGTGTGTGTGTGTGTGTGTGTGTGTGTGTGTGTGTGTGTCTGTGTGTGTGTGTGTGTGTGTCTGTGTGAGGGAGTGCTGTGTAGGACTGTGTGTGTGTGTCTGTGTGAGGGAGTGCTGTGTAGGACTGTGTGTGTGTGTCTGTGTGAGGGAGTGCTGTGTAGGACTGTGTGTGCCTAAGTGTGTGTCTGTAAGTTTTCAGAGAGTGGTGAGTGCTTGGAATGGGCTGCTGGTGATGGTGGTGGAGGTGGATACGATAGGATCTTTTAAGAGACTCCTGGTTAGGTGCATGGAGCTTAGAAAAATAGAGGGCTATGTATAAACCTAGGTAATTTCTAAAGTAAGTACATGTTCAGCACAGCTTTGTGCACACGTCCAGAGTATCTACAGCCACTTCCAGGACAGCGGCGACACACGGCGCATGTGGAACAGCATCCAGGACATCACCAACTACAGGACAACATCACCAGACTGTGCGGGTGATGCCTCCCTCCCAGATGCGCTGAATAACTTCTACGCTCGTTTTGAGGCGGAAAATGATGTGGCCACGAGGAAGTCCACCCCTCCTACAAAGGACCAGGTGCTGTGTCTCACCGTGGCCGATGTGAGGAGAACCCTGTGCAGGGTCAACCCATGGAAGGCTGCTGGACCAGACAACATTCCTGGTAGAGTGCTCAGAGGATGTGTAGACCAGCTAGCAGATGTTCTCACTGACATCTTCAACATCTCCCTGAGCAGCGTCACCGTTCCAACGTGCTTCAAGGCCGCCACCATTGTCCTCATGTCGAAGAAGTCTTCAGTGTCCTGCCTAAATGACTACCGTCCCTTTGCACTTACATCCATCATCATGAAGTGTTTCGAGAGGCTCGTCATGAGGCATATCAAGACCCTGCTGCCCCCCTCACTGGACCCCCTGCAGTTTGCGTACTGTCCCAACCGCTCAACAGATGATGCCATTGCCACCACCCTCTACCTGGCCCTAACCCACCTGGACAAAAAAGACACATACGTTCGGATGCTGTTCATAGACTTTAGTTCAGCATTCAACACAATCATCCCTCAGAAACTGATTGGAAAGCTGAGCCTACTGGGCCTGAACACCTCCCTCTGCAACTGGATCCTAGACTTCCTGACTGGGAGACCTCAGTCAGGCCGGATCGAAGGCAGCATCTCCAACACCATCACACTGAGCACGGGGGCCCCCCAGGGCTGCGTGCTCAGTCCACTGCTGTTCACTCTGCTGACCCACGACTGTGCTGCAACACACAGCTCAAACCATATCATCAAGTTCGCCGATGACACGACCATGGTGGGTCTCATCAGCAAGAACGACGAGTCAGCTTACAGAGAGGAGGTGCAGTTGCTAATGGACTGGTGCAGAGCCAACAACCTGTCTCTGAATGTGAACAAAACAAAAGAGATGGTTGTTGACTTCAGGAGGGCACGGAGTGACCACTCCCTACTGAACATCGATGGCTCCTCGGTAGAGATCGTAAAGAGCACCAAATTTCTTGGTGTTCACCTGACGGAGAATCTCACCTGGTCCCTCAACACCGGCTCCATAGCAAAGAAAGCCCAGCAGCGTCTCTACTTTCTGTGAAGACTGGGCAAAGTCCATCTCCCACCCCCCATCCTCATCACATTCTACAGGGGTTGTATTGAGAGCATCCTGAGCAGCTGCATCACCGCCTGGTTCGGAAATTGCACCATCTCGGATCGCAAGACCCTGCAGCGGATAGTGAGGTCAGCTGAGAAGATCATCGGGGTCTCTCTTCCCGCTATTACAGACATTTACACCACACGCTGCACC